>NW_015114964.1:81526-82021 GCF_001443285.1 Poecilia latipinna
TTTTTATTTGACTAAAGGGGCGGGTTTTTTTTTTAACTTAAAAAAAAAAAAAAAAAAAAAAAAGGTGGTGATGGTGGGGGATGAAGAGGTTGCCAGAAACAGATGGCCGACATAAAAAAAGGCTAAGACATAAAAAAATAATTAGTTTCCCCAAAGTCAATCAGCTAGTCAATTAGGCAACCTTATTTGGTCATCAATGATCCTTGATTATCATAAGCATTTCAGTGACAGAATATGTTACTGGAGGTTAGTAAACTTATCTCACCTCTGCTTTTTGAGTTACTTATTGGGGAAAAGCAGGTAATGGGCTAAACAATTAGACAATATCAGTAGGGCATAGACTTTCTCATAACCTCCATAAGTTGATAAAATACAAATGTGAAAGCAGCAAAAAAAAAAAAAAAAAAAAAAAAAAAAAAAAAAAAGGATTTTTGGAAAAAAAGCAGAAAAAGGAATTTAAAAAAAAAAAAAGGGGTTTCTGTTTTTTAACTAATA
>NW_015114964.1:84870-95757 GCF_001443285.1 Poecilia latipinna
AAAAAAAAAAAAAAAAAAAAAAAAAAAAAAAAAAATAGGATCTTTGGAATAAATGCAGCTAAAGAGATTTAGAGAAACAGCAATGGGATTCTGTCTTTTAACTAGATAATGCAAATTCGTTTTTCTTCATGGGGGAAATGAGTTTCTCAAGAGGTGCAGTTGGTAAAGGAATCAGATAAGACAAAGATACTATGGGAGTACCTAACTCTTCCATGACTCAATTAGCATTCTGATGAGCATAATGCCATTTTGAAAGAGGGTGAGGTAATTCCAAGCATGAGACATTCAAATGACTCTGAGTCATTGCTGGAGTGAAAATACATATTGTCTCTGATTAAAACAGCTGAGTGGTTTCATAAAACCATTTTCTGAAGTATTCTATAACCATATTATGAACATCTTGGATTCCTGTCTCAACTTGGATAATATTTTAGCAATGTGAGGCAATAAAGCTTTAATAACTCCAGCAGAGCACCTTTGGGAGATGATAGATATTCACTTTGTAGTTGTGCAACCAAGAAATCTGCAGCAAATATGTGTTGCCATCATGCCAATCTGGACCAATAATTGTGAGGGCTTTCAACACCTTGTTGAATCTATGCCAGAATGAATTATTAGAGTTTCAATAGCAAAAGCGGGCCAGCCCAGTACTGAGAATGTGTTTCAGTAAGGTTAGATAGATACAATATAATTAAAACTCCAGTTAATACGGCATTATACAACTGGAACAAAAAGACATAAAGTTTAATTTTCCCGATTGCATGGTCATTTCACAAAAGAACAGAGGTTACAGCAAGTAATTTTGTGTATAGTCATTTGTCCGTTTTGGTAATGGTCACTATAGCTTTTCAGATCATAATTCTGCAATCAGTACTTAAATACATATATTGCCATTATGAATTTCTTTGTTCTTCACATCATAGAAGCTGATATGAAGAGATAACAAACCGTGTGTAGGTCAAGAACCTACGGATGGTTGCAGAGCTAAAGGGGGCGTGGCTAACAACTTGTAGCATTCACCTGAGCAACATTTATAAGAAATGTCAGATATTTCCACCCGACTAAAACCTGTGTTACGATCCTAATACTGGCTGTCCAAATGCCCTTTAAGTGACGCCCTTTAAAGAACACTTGTTATTGTCCATTCTTAAGAAGTTATATCCAGCTGCTGATTAAGTCTTGCTCAGATGAGATGGAGACCTGAAGATCCTGCAGTGTTTTTGTTCTGTACACACATCCAGAAAGAACAGCCTAGAAAGTCATGCTGTATCACTCCTAAAGCTCTTAGACGTTATCGATCTGTGGCTTCAATTTGTTATTTCCTCCCAAGGTAGGTTAGGCATGTATGGACGGATCAATTTTAACCCCCAATTCATGTAAAGCCATTTTAGTTGATGAAATGAAAGTATGTTCTTTACAGAGGAGTTACTAGTGCCATGCAGAGTACTGTTTTTTTTTTTTTTTTTCCTACAGAAAGTGCTCCTGGCTCAGTGCGTCTCCGTTTAGTTGTGCTCTTAAAAGAGCCACTGATCGAGCTATTCCCGCATTAATTTCATTTACTCTTTGTCCCAGACCTGACAAATGACCAGTCACACTGATCCCAGTTCAGTGTGGAGTTTGTTTCTGGTGTAGAAGAAGTGGATTTTCTCCACTGTCAGCACATCGCTGAATTTTAAGAAGCGCTGCAAAGTCAACAAGATACAGATACAATCCGATCCACTTCATTAAGCATAAATGTTTACCAGTTGTAATTAGTTAATCAACTCCACCTGTCTGCATGGCATTACAATTTTAATCAAATCAAACTGTATCGTTTTTATCATTGAGTTGCTTTGGAATAACTTGAATTAAATGGGAGTCTATGTAACTATGTATCAACTGAATCCATCTGTCTTATAAAACACATTGATATAAAATTAGTTGTGAATTGGTACTGAACAATTCAGCTGAATTGAATCAAACTCTAATAAAAGTACTTAGACACACATTTAAGGCCCAGGAACCAAAATAGAAAGTCCAGTACAACATTGTTTGAGGGAACTGGCTTTCATCTTAGTTTTAGGTGAGTATAAAAGTTTTTACTAACACCTTTTTTGCAGATTCAAAAACAAGTAGGAGGAGCATAAAAAAAAAAAGTATTTACAAGATCTTTGAAAAACTAACATAACCCACGTGCAAGGAGAAAACATTTGTGTTTACACATACTGCTTAATTAAACAAAGACATATTTTCTCTAAATGTGTTTGTGTGTCGGTTCCATGCATTTATGACGTCAACTGTAAGCAGAAAGCAAAATGTCAGGAAGGTTTACATTAGTCAGCAGATGCAGTGGACCACATCATTAGTCACTCTGACACCCTCTTCTGGCCCTGGCTTTATTGATGAGACCAAGCTCAACAGCTACCCCTCTCTTAACACACACAAACACAGACGCTGATCCTCCTCTAAAAGCAACAGGAGACTGATTCACCATCTCAGGTGGAGAGGCCAGCACTGTGGCTGTGTATGGGCCAGGAGCTGCTGCGTGTCCAGAAAATTAACATCCAGCAGAGCAGAAAATGTCCACGGTTTAGCGGATGTTTGTTTGCAGGTGGAGTGCACAGGCAATCCAGAAACAAACATTTCCACAACAACAGGTCTGTACAGGTTGTGAATGGCAGGGCATGGTCATAGGGTTCCAAGTGTGTCACGGCAATGAGCTCAGAGTCGTTTATGGCCTCAATGACTCTGACATTTGGCAGGATGCTGCAATTTATCAGCTTCTCAGTCTGACTCATGTGCAAAAACAAACACACACAAAGTCATCTAAAGCATTAGGCCCAATAGTGCTACATCCCGTAACTTTGTTTGCATGCATTATTAAATGAACGCTGTTTGAGTCGATGCCCTAGTAAAAAAAAAAATGCAGAATTTTATGATGAAAACTAATTGATGCATCACAAATGCTCAAAATCTTCTTCCTATAGCACTCAATCAATGACAATTTACAGTTTTTAAACAGGACACAATAACAACCTGAATGCTGCACAATGATCAGTCGTTTACTTAGTAAATGGCAGCATTTCTGCTTTTGTAAATCTGTTAGTACCAATAATATTAAAACTGTCGGTAACCTCAAAGCAAATATTTGATTCGCTTTGAATAGAGCGCAGTTATGTGCTTCACATTTATAGCCTTAACCTCAAGGCACTTTATCTCCATCCAACAAAGAGTAAGTCTATTTGTGGGATGTAGTTGAAGTAAGTAGGAGTGCTCTCCACATGCAGAGTCACTGTTTCAGTTGATCCTGGAAGTGTGTTGCTGCTAACCACAGGGGGAGTTAGAGACAGCAGTAATGCCATAATCTGTTTCTCCATCGCCTCTCTAATGTTTTGTTTCAGTGAGGCGCTTTCAACTTCCTTTTTCTCTCCACATTTCCCCATGTTCCTTTTCTCAGTGATGTTTTGAAGTCTGAGCAGTGGCACAGTCATTACTGAAAGAGAATATCTTGATGGCTGCTCTTCCCAGAAGAGTAGTCACGAAACAAAAAAAAAAAAAAAGAGAAAAGATGCACGGAGAAGAAAGTGCTATTTCTCTGCAGTTATATGAAAAGTTTAGAAGAGATGCTTTGGAGAGAGTGGACCTGCTTTCAGAAGCACTTGCAGGTTTTGAGTCCACAGAATCAGACGCTTCAAGTTAAGCTGTAATCAAACATTTACCCACACAGCTTAAAATAGAAATGGATCCATTTCCAGATTCATTTGCCGAGTCTCATAAACATGCATGCACGCATACACACACACAAACACGCACACACGCACACACACACACACATACAGCAAATCACAACCAGATAAAAGACATGTGTGCTCTTACCCGAGCGTTGTCATAGTAACGATGGTGTACCAAAAGGAGGCTGGGATGCTGGTGAATTTGCTGGAGGTTGAACCCTTCTCTGCGTAGAACATGACAGTGGCAAAGATAATTATGGCCATGGTGAGGGAGAAGAGCAGGAACCCCAGCTCCGAGGCACAGCTCTTCAGCGTGTAGCCCAGGATGCGCAGGCCCTGCGAGTGACGGGAGAACTTAAAGATACGGAACACCCGGAAAACCCGCAGCGTCACGAAAGCCCCGCTCACGTCCTCGTTGTCAGTCATCACCAGCCCGATGTAATAGGGTAGGATGGCCACCACATCAATGATGCTCATGACGGATCTCATGAAGCGGTAGCGGTTGGGCGCAGCAAACAGGCGCATCAGGTACTCCACCGTGAAGATCATCACGCAGGCAGTGTCCATGCAGAAAAAGGCCACAGTGTAGCGCTCGCCACATGGCACTTCCTTCATGTTGGGCGCTGAGCCGCAGGGCACTGTCTCTACCACGTTGGTGATGACAGAGACAGCAATGAAGAAACCAGTGACATAGTAGAAGACCAGAGCCATCGTGGAAGTGTGAGGGTTCTCAAATGCACGCCACATGGTTTCCCTGAATGTCATGTTGGGCAGCTTGGCATCTTTGTTGTCCTCCTGGTCGTCCATGAGGCGCTCTGCATTCTCTCGCTTCCTGTCCTTGTACTCTTCATAGCAGCAGTCCCCGATGATCTCTGGGACAATGCCAAAGAAAGCTAGCTCCTCATCATAAGAGGAGATGCACTCATATCGTGGATAGTGGAGCTTGCCAGTGCGGTAGAAGTTAAGCACACTGCGGAACACGTCAGGGTCACGGTCAAAGAAGTACTCTTTGGTGTCCTCGTTGTAGAAGAACTCCTTCTCCGAGCTGCCGAGCAGCGTGTCCGGATAGCGGTCCAGGGTGTTCCTCCAGGTCTGGAAGCGCCGTCCACTGACATTAAGGACTATGAGCTCGTCCTGCCTCTTGTTCTTTTCAGTGGGGGCGACCGGCATGGGCAAGTTGGCCACAGGCATCCAGCCGATCGCCGCTGCCCGGGCAAACGGAAGCCATGCCGCTACTCCCGCTGCCATGATGGTTTTGGCTCGGGGCGCAGGGGGAAACAGGTCAAACACCTTCACAACCAGCTTGACTTCAGCGTCTTCACCATCTGTGATAAAAAAAAAAAAAAAAATTAAAAAAATAAAAAAAAAACATGGAAGAAATCGATGAGGGTGGGAATCACTTACTTAAACAATAATGTTTCAACTTTGATGGGGGAGGAGGGGCGATTCTGATATTTTGATATTAAACTAACAGAGATATTACAATGTAAACAAAATCACAAGCTAATTAGGAAAACAAAAGCAGGTCTCTTTAAACAACATTTTAATCATTTATTTTCAATATGAAATTAGTTATTTAAGGAGTGACAGAAATGAAGTTCATCATTAACTGGATGAGAGCTACATTCTTAGACACAGTTTTGATTAGCACAGTGGGTTTCAGTGCAGAGACAGATTGCACCTTCAAAAAGAATCATCTGCCTTCACTTCAAGGTTATCTTTCTCTTCTCCTTCCTGCGGAGCTGCAATACGAGAACCTCCTCAGGTTATAATTAACTGCATCTTACAGATAAAAAAAAATGCAAAAGGGAAAAGCAAATTAAATTACTAAATTGGCATCATTTTTTTTCTTCGTATCTCTTTAAAACTTTGACTTTGTTGAAGGTCTTTTTCAGGGTAGATCAAAAACCTGTTGAGTTCCAGCTCATAGAAATAGAGAGAAAGAGAGAGAGAGAAGATGCAGCTTAAATTTTAAGATCAAACAAACTATTTAATAAACAGCAAATGAAACCACATTAATTTGACACCCGGAATGTTAATAATTATAAACTGCAATACAGAATCTGCCGGCGCAATGAGTCAAAGAGACACAGAGAAGATTGAGAGTAATATCTTCTTGTTTGCGGATGAATGTTGACCGCTTTCGGTCAGTAAGGCTTCAAACTCACCGATTCAAAATTCTCCATCCAAAGAAACACGACCGCCTCTCCGAACTGTTAAGTTTCAACCAGCTAGGGTTTTTTTTAATTTGTTTTTTTATTACCGATAACGTGTCTGAAAAAAAAAAGATGGCAGAGAAGTTATTAAGCTAAGAGAAGGACATTTCTACTTAGAAGGGAAGGAAAGCGGAAAAGTAGTGCTGAGCAACGTACCACAGTCGTTTTCTATCAGTTTCCATGATGCGGGAGGAAAAACGATGAGCGGAGTCCGCCGCGAGGACCGCGTTACCTTGGCTTTTCGGGATGAGTGGTAGGAAGAGACGGAGGAGGAGGAGGAGGAGGAGCGCCCTTCCTCTCTCTCCTCCCACCTCTCTCTCCCTCTCTGCGCAGGGTAGGTTTGTGAACCTGACTACAGTCGGTTCAGGAAATATAAGTTGTTGTTTTTTTTTTTGTCATAATCCTTTGGACATTTTATCTTTTCTGTTTTAATCTTTATTGTTTTCAGATATCAGCTCATTTCTTGTCTTAGTTCAGTTATTCTTCTAATTTTGTTTGCTTGTTTGTTTTGTTAAGGCTCCTATATGGCCTAGTCGGCATACTGTGGAATATTTAAATTTAGCACTGGCATTGACTCTGATTACAGGTGATGAGAAGATGGGTGGAACAAAATCTAGAACAATGTTGGATAAAAATCAGTTAGAGACTAAGAAAGAAATTGGAGTAGCTTAACTTTCCAGGAGGGAAGCAACTTTAAGCATACAACTAAAGAATCGCTTGGATGAAATCATATGTGTGTTTTAGAATGGCTCAGTCAATGTGCAGATCTTTGGCATTGCTTATGAATGGCTGTTTGTAGAACTCCAGCAAAATATGGGAACATATTCTATTGTGGAAAGCTAGTAAACACATATTCTAAAAAGTCTTGCGGTTTTCGGTGCAAATTAATGGGTAACACTTCATTTGAAGGGGTGTGCATAAGGCTGACATGACACTGTCAAAAACACGACATAACATCTCTCATGAACATAAAGCAGTCTTTATGAATGTTTATGACAGTTGTCATGAAGTGTCATTCGGTAAATAATTCCACTTTTAATGCAAAGTTGCTCTAAAAGTTGCATCATAAGTCCGTTAAAAATGCCAACTTTGCTTTAAATTGTCATAATTTACAAAATCATGCAAAGTTGGCACTTTCAATGCAACTTTTAGAGCAACTTTGCATTAAAAGTGTAATTATTTACCGAACAACTCTTCATGACACTGTCATAAACATTTATAAAGACTTCTTTATGTTCATGACAGGTGTTATGTCATGTTTATGACAGTGTCATGTCAGTCTTATGCACACTCCTTCAAATAAAGTATTACTAATTAATGTTTTCTACAAATTATTGACTAACAGTGATGTATACATATCACACATATGCATTACTTGGTGTTGGTAAGTGACATAAAATTCCAATAAAAAAAAGCATTCAGTTTGTGTCTGTAATGAAAATAAAAGTCAAAAGGCTGCATACAAAATTATAAATTAATGTGATTGATGCCAGCCTTTCTTATTGACGTACACAGCACTTTGGTTGACTCTGTTTTTTTTTTTAAATCACTTTATAAAGAAATGAATGATTGCATATGCAAATCACTGTAAACAAAGGTGAATTATGTACATGCATATACCTTGGTAGGACAACGGTGGTAGGAGTCTGTCCTGAAACTGGTGGGTTGCTGGTTCAAACCCCTGCTCTATCTGTCTAAGTCATTGTGGATGGCAGCCTCACTTCTGTCAGACTGCCCCAGTGATTTGCACAATGTAGTAGGCACCATCAATGTGG
The DNA here is from genome assembly GCF_001443285.1 of Poecilia latipinna. Taxonomy (NCBI): domain Eukaryota; kingdom Metazoa; phylum Chordata; class Actinopteri; order Cyprinodontiformes; family Poeciliidae; genus Poecilia; species Poecilia latipinna. The sequence goes on from NW_015114964.1 coordinate 92,572, forward strand.
GAATGGGACGATGACTGAATGTAGCTTAAAGCACTTTGGGTTCCTGTGGACTAGATAAAGTGCTATAGAAGTACAGTTACCTTAATTCATATTCAGATGCAGTTGATGTTAATGTCTGCATTCCCACATTAATTGGAGCTTTGCAAAGCAATATGCAGTCCTAATTGAGTCAACAGGGATCCTACCAGAATATCAATAGAGAACAGCTTACATACAGACGGCAACATATCCAGCTAAATCATTTTGGTCACAGAAATGCATGAGGTCCAAACGAAAAATCAGTACTTCAGTCCAAACTGTATTTTTCACCATAAAATCACTATGAGATGGTTTATAGACCCTTGTTTGAAAATGACAAATTGCAAGTCATTGTTACTTAGACACTCAACAACACATATTCCCTTGCCCACACAAACTCAGACACTCTTGTTTATGCTTCTGTGGTCCTCTATAGCTATACTCAGAGGTAGCTTTTTCTTCTTTTCTTTCGACTTAATCTAGTCCCTGACCGTAAACTGCCCTTTTGGAAAATTAGAAAATGGACAAAATTACTCTTCCTTGTGAAAAAAAATATATCAACTCGTTAAACTCAAACTAGATGTCACAAGAGGAGGAGTTGAAAATGTACAAACACAATGATCAGTCCTCAAACACATCAGGTCACATACACATACAGGACAGACAATGGCCTTTGCAAAGAAACTGTAAGAGGTTCCAATCGCTTAAATAACAAGGTGGGCTGTATTTTACGGTCAACTGCCCCCTGTAATTATCTGCAGACTCTAAGGTGACATTAAAATCGTAACTCCTTTGTGCATTTTTAGCTGCTAAATGCTAAAATGCTAACAAAATTTTAGCAAAAATCCTAAATGTTTTAGCATTTTAGAACATGCCTCTTTAGGAACAGGCATGTTCAGTGGAAAATACAAAAGAGTCTTAGAAGAGGTCTGAGAAACAGAGTTTTCTATGATGGAGTTGATAGCACTATCACTTTACAATAAGCAACATTCTTATATGAATGTCAGATAGGAGGTCTTTGAGCAGTTAGCATGTTTGTTTTTATTTTTCTATATTTGGGCCCCCTTCACAGTTTTACAAAACAAGTGCAGAGGTGATTTTAAACTGACCATAGGTGTGAGTGTGAATTCCCTTGACTTCGTTAGAAGTTGAATGAATTCCTACATTGTAAAGGAGACATATTATTTCAGCCTGGGGAAGTTATTTAATGTAGAGCTGACCCTTTGTTCTTTTCCACATTTAAAAGTTCATAGCATAAACTGCTTCTCGGCATCGCATTGTTAATGCTACATTTGATCCATTTAGCGATCTTTGCAAACAGCTTACATCACAGATCTATTCTGCTTCTGGTTGTTATCATTTGCCCTTTTTGTTAAGCTTTACATTTGCAGGTATAGAGACAGCTCCACCGTATTGCCAAAAATATTCAGTCACCAACTAAAGCCATTTTAGGGCTACGGTTATATGAAATCATGTATCCAGACATGATAACCGCTTCTAAAATCACAAGTTGCCAGGAGAACACGGCTTGACTGAGGATTAAAGTGCAGACATGTTTTTCAAGAGTTGGGCCTTGACTTAGTGTAAAAAGAGTTCTTAGTACATCAGCATATCAAGACATGTTGAACAATTTGATACTTAAAACTCTATTGCAACAGGGGATGGTCCTCTTGCTGCTACAGTGCAACAGCAAGTGAACCATCTAAGATCTACACAGAATACATTTTGGATGAATTAGTTAATACTGCAAGCGAGGCATTCTTGTCCAACATCAGGGTCTGGCCACACAAATGCAGTTCTAGAAGAGTGGTAAATCATTTCTATGAATACAATCCCAAACGTGAAGGAAAGCCTTCTCATGAAAGCCAAAGTTATTAGAACTTTAATGTCAGTTCTGACATCATGTAAAACCTGATGGATTAAGAACTGGATGCCACTCACTCACATTCATACAGTATGCGTAAAGACAGTGAGAAAATATCTTTGGCAAGATAGTGTGTGTCTGCAGACTGAGAGTTAACCTGCCACAGCTTGGCTGGTTAACACTCTTGTTTATACCATTGGAATCCTTCCAGGTTCCAATGTAATGTCTTGGACTCTAGTAAAATGCATTAGTTTGACCTGAACTTGTATTTCAGGACCAACATGTAAAGCGAGTGTGAGGCAGTACTAAAAAATATAATTCGTCTTTTTATTTTAATGTACCCCTTAAACCTGGAAATGAATGTATTAAAATTATTTCATATTAGGATTTTATGAAAAGCCTCCTGACATTTCTGAGACTGATCCAAGTTCAAACCTTCCTGAAACAGTTTCCATGCTGGAAATAACTGAAGAATGATTCAGTCTAACATGAACACTGGCCAACTGCTATTGCTAGACCTATTTCCATCTTATTGGCCCAAGAGATAATTTTAATTTGTAAAATTATTTTTGATTCAACCAAAGAATCTCAGAGTTTATCCTCAGTGAGGTATGAGCCTCCTTAACCAACAAAGTTTTGATAATGCCATCAACTCCTACTGTGCAGTGCTTTGACTTTCAAAAAGCAACCAGAAACATAAAGTAGCATGTAAGACTCAGGTGATTTTTTATTTTTTTAATTTTTTAAAATGAACACACATACACACACACACACACACCCTGACACAGACATATAAAACACACATTCAGAGTTTTTGGTATAACACACACCTCTCAGGATTTATCCTAAAGGTTTTGTTTTGACATTTCCCTCATTTTATATAAATGCTTTTGGCTGACTTCTTGAGATCAATTATTCATGAATAGCCTTTTACCGTTTACCTAATCCCCATCAGATGTCTAAAATCTTCTTTTGGGGATTAACTCAGTGACTGTGATAGAGTTTATCTATGGTTTGCCAAATACTGATTTGACAGCCCTTCTGTCTAATGTTCAGCAAGGGAGGTAATGACAACAGGGGAAGTTGAAGATGATCTCATGGCCACTCTCCAGCACACAAAGGGATCAAGACAGTAGGTCCTGCACTTATTCTGAACCTTTAAAATTTCATAATTTTGTTTGCTTATGCCTGGAATCAGCATAGAAACAAGTTTTGTGCAAGAGAAGGCTGTTTCTCAGTCAGCATATTATTCAACACATTCTCACTCCCAACTCGTCACATATTGACGCTTGGGCAGGTACCCT
>NW_015114965.1:0-3095 GCF_001443285.1 Poecilia latipinna
CTGTCAGTCTCTTACCTTATTTGGAAATGGGGCTATTGCAATCCGGAAGTGAAGGGGGCGCTATTTTGTATATTATCCGCGTTCTCCCGTTTTAATTTTCTTTTGAAATCTGTGATATAGCTTCATTTGTAGGAAGGAGTTTCACTCTCAGAATGTATTTCAACTTCTCTATTATTTACTTCAGCGCAGCTCACAGTAACTTTCTGTGTACTTCTAAATCTGATCATTAGTCGCATCTTTTTGGGCCTCCTACTGCCTCTAGTGGCATGGGGGTGGTAACACAACTAATATAATTAAGCCACCTCTTTCCGTTTGCTGCAGCGAGGTCCTTTTCGTTCTAAGAGGAGTCTAGTGAACTCCCCCTGACGTGTGCATGGTTCTGGCGGGGTCGTGGGTTTAGCAGCTTTTTTTAAATGTGGTTTCGCAAACTGAAGAGCTGATGGGTCACCCGATTGGCCGACCATGACATCTTCCACACTTTTCCTGAACGTTGCGCTAAGACTGCAGATTAAATACTTAAATTTAGTCGAAACTTATGCAAAACAGCAGAAATCTCGCAAACATTGTTGTTTCACCTCCCCTTCCTCTGGAAGTCTCCGATGCGTTTGTGAACCGTGTGCATATGGCCTGCATTTGTGTGGTCTAGGTTTGTGCTGCTTTTGTGCGACAGCGACATGCACATGACCCACACAACCCGTTGGGATGTGGTTGTGCTCTTGTGGGTCAGGTGCAGTGGTGGGTTCCCCTGAGAGGAGTTCATTCCCTGAAAAGCATTACGGTTCCAGCAGCGTCGAGTGAGCATTGCAACGTAATTTGTATTACTGATACGTACGTATATTTAAAGGTAGCTGTGCTACAGGCACTGTTCGAAAAAAAGCATTTGCAATATGTATTTGTTTATGTTACCATACAGATTAAATTTAAAAATCCTCGAGTGTAATTAGGGGTTGCACAAACTAGTCGATTCTTTACTCTAGTGTGATCTTACTGGGCCAGTCGACTAGTCGCAATCACGTGACAAAACTGATTTTTCCAAGAAAATGAACTAGGTGAGCCTTTGGACAAAGACAGCATAAAATCACCCTATATGCTGATGATGTGCTGGTGGTATTGCTTCAACTTGAAACATCCATACCCTCTCTCATTGAGACCATCAAATTCAGTGACATTTCAGGTTATAAAATCAATTTCAACAAATACGAAGTAAAGCCATTAGGCATCTTGAAACAAAAAACCCAGACTCCCTCTCCTTTCCTCTTTAAGTGGTTCGCAGAGGCATTTGTGTATTTAGGGATCCAGATCACTCCTGCTTTTGACCAGCTGTATTAAAAGTAATTTCCCCCCCTGTTTGAGCGTGTTAGATAGGACCTGGAGAGATGGAGGACTTTACCATTATCTTGGCTTGGCCGTGTTGCTTTTCTGAAAATGAGCGTCCTACCCAGGCTACAACATCTGATACAGATAGTTCCAATCCTTTTTACACATAAGACCATTAAAACTTTAAATAGTTTGGTTCCTTTATATGGGCAGGGAGAAAACATAGTCTCAAAAAATTTCTACACTTTGTCGTCCATCCACAGAAGGCGGTCTTGACCTCCCAGACATAAAAAAGCATCAGCTTAGCGCTCACATGTGGATAGCTGCTGACTGGATACAGAAACCAGTTTCTCTCTGGCTTGATATAGAGAGTTCCATGTCTAACATCCCTTTGAAAAACTTCCTATTCTTTAATAAACTTAAAAATTTAAAAATGTGTTGTAGTAATTGTTGAGGAAAATAAATATTCTTAGTGTTTAATACAGTTAATCTTACCACATGTGAAAAAGGTAGATTGAGCAGGGTTAGTTGGAGTAAGAGGGCTTTAAGTTAGCCCTGGTGAAAAGAATGTCCGTTATCAGGAAGGAACCACGTCATAAATGAACTCTGGCACACAGGCAGCAGAGGAGACTTCTCAAGTCATCTCCCACAGGGAGAAAACACTAAAACTTAAGGAAAAACAAACGAACAACACATAATACTTTTAATAATTGCAATTTAATTAGTAGAACATTTTAACCTGTCATTCACAGGTTGTCATTCACAATGACAGGTTAACCCAGGGGTGTCAAACTCCAGTCCTCAAGGGCCGCTGTCCTGCAGTGTTTAGATGTGCCACAGGTAAAAAACAGTGGAATGAAATGGCTTAATTACCTCCTTCCTGTGTAGATCGGTTCTCCTGAGCCTTGCTAATGACCTAATTATTCTTTTCAGGTGTGGTGCAGCAGAGGCTCATCTAAAAGTTGCAGGACAGCGGCCCTTGAGGACTGGAGTTTGACACCCCTGTCACGAGAAGACCCAAATTTGGGTCCTCTCGTGAATGACAGGTTAAACACCGGAATGCCTCAAACAAATACCATTTAGTTAAAATTAACATGACTGGAACTAGTTTTATAGTAGTAGTAGTGTAGTTTTTCCATGTAGTTTTATATTAACAACTACATGGAGTCTCTAACCTAGGCCAAACGTAATATCAGTTAGTTAAATATAATCAAAACTAGTATAACATTAATTAGAAAATGTCTAGAATGAATGGGTTTATATTGAAGCTGCTCAGGTATATCCTATAAATGTCTTAATACTTAAAATCTACACTTTGATCTAAGAGGATGCAGAAGTTCTGAGCCACTTTGCGTACCAGGCTTCATGTCGATTTAAAATTACTGCACTGATCTGGATTTGTAGGAATTACACGACAGAGAAATAAAATAGATCTAAGGTTAACTTTTGGTTGAACTCTGGTAAACCTAGAGGCTTTTTTCCAACCAGGGTTAGGGTTAGGAATCAGGAGTAACATCACATTTCAAACTGTCATGAGAAGAGCTTGCTCTAAATGACCCTATAGGTCTCCCTTGTCTAGCTAGAGAAGCGCCGTAGCACTGAAATAAACAGGTCTCAGAAGGTAATAAAATTGCCCAAACTGAGTAATTTGAAACTGAGTCTATCCATATAAGGAGAACAACACGCCTTAATTGTATAATTGCATAAATTAAAACCAGTGGTGGGAAGTAACGAAGTACAAGTACTTCGTTACTGTACTTAAGTACAATTTTCATGTA
>NW_015114965.1:6703-13233 GCF_001443285.1 Poecilia latipinna
AATGTGGTTTCGCAAACTGAAGAGCTGATGGGTCACCCGATTGGCCGACCATGACATCTTCCACACTTTTCCTGAACGTTGCGCTAAGACTGCAGATTAAATACTTAAATTTAGTCGAAACTTATGCAAAACAGCAGAAATCTCGCAAACATTGTTGTTTCACCTCCCCTTCCTCTGGAAGTCTCCGATGCGTTTGTGAACCGTGTGCATATGGCCTGCATTTGTGTGGTCTAGGTTTGTGCTGCTTTTGTGCGACAGCGACATGCACATGACCCACACAACCCGTTGGGATGTGGTTGTGCTCTTGTGGGTCAGGTGCAGTGGTGGGTTCCCCTGAGAGGAGTTCATTCCCTGAAAAGCATTACGGTTCCAGCAGCGTCGAGTGAGCATTGCAACGTAATTTGTATTACTGATACGTACGTATATTTAAAGGTAGCTGTGCTACAGGCACTGTTCGAAAAAAAGCATTTGCAATATGTATTTGTTTATGTTACCATACAGATTAAATTTAAAAATCCTCGAGTGTAATTAGGGGTTGCACAAACTAGTCGATTCTTTACTCTAGTGTGATCTTACTGGGCCAGTCGACTAGTCGCAATCACGTGACAAAACTGATTTTTCCAAGAAAATGAACTAGGTGAGCCTTTGGACAAAGACAGCATAAAATCACCCTATATGCTGATGATGTGCTGGTGGTATTGCTTCAACTTGAAACATCCATACCCTCTCTCATTGAGACCATCAAATTCAGTGACATTTCAGGTTATAAAATCAATTTCAACAAATACGAAGTAAAGCCATTAGGCATCTTGAAACAAAAAACCCAGACTCCCTCTCCTTTCCTCTTTAAGTGGTTCGCAGAGGCATTTGTGTATTTAGGGATCCAGATCACTCCTGCTTTTGACCAGCTGTATTAAAAGTAATTTCCCCCCCTGTTTGAGCGTGTTAGATAGGACCTGGAGAGATGGAGGACTTTACCATTATCTTGGCTTGGCCGTGTTGCTTTTCTGAAAATGAGCGTCCTACCCAGGCTACAACATCTGATACAGATAGTTCCAATCCTTTTTACACATAAGACCATTAAAACTTTAAATAGTTTGGTTCCTTTATATGGGCAGGGAGAAAACATAGTCTCAAAAAATTTCTACACTTTGTCGTCCATCCACAGAAGGCGGTCTTGACCTCCCAGACATAAAAAAGCATCAGCTTAGCGCTCACATGTGGATAGCTGCTGACTGGATACAGAAACCAGTTTCTCTCTGGCTTGATATAGAGAGTTCCATGTCTAACATCCCTTTGAAAAACTTCCTATTCTTTAATAAACTTAAAAATTTAAAAATGTGTTGTAGTAATTGTTGAGGAAAATAAATATTCTTAGTGTTTAATACAGTTAATCTTACCACATGTGAAAAAGGTAGATTGAGCAGGGTTAGTTGGAGTAAGAGGGCTTTAAGTTAGCCCTGGTGAAAAGAATGTCCGTTATCAGGAAGGAACCACGTCATAAATGAACTCTGGCACAAAGGCAGCAGAGGAGACTTCTCAAGTCATCTCCCTCAGAGAGACACTAAAACTTAACAAAAATGACAAGACAATACCAACAATAATTGCAATTTAATTAGTAGAATACCATTTAGTTAAAATTAACATAACTTGAACTAGTCTAATTTGTAGTTTTATATTAACACTGGTAATCAGGCTAAATTTGTAACACTAAGTGAGCCAAACATATAATCAAAACTAGTATAACATTAATTAGAAAATGTTTAGAATGAATGTGTTTTTATTGAAATGCTCAGGTATATTCTATAAGTGTTTTATTCTTAAAATCTGCAGTTTGATCTAAGAGGATGTAGAAGTTCTGAACCACTTTGCGTACCAGGCTTTATGTCGATTTAAAATTACTGCACTGATATGGATTTGTAGGAATTACACAACAGGGAAATAAAATAGGTCTAAGACAGGTTAACTTTTGGTTGAACTCTGGTAAAAGACTAGAGGCTTTGTTCCAACCAGGAATTAGGAGTAACATCACATGTCAAACTGGCATGAGAAGAGCTTGCTCTAAATGACCCTTGGTCTCCCTTGTCTAGATAGAGAAGCACCGTAGTCCTGAATTATAAATTCATAAGGTAATAAAATTGCTCAATCTGAGTAATTTGATACTTAGTAGTTTGTTGCTAGGAGAACAACACGCCTTAATCGCATAATTGCATAAATTAAAACAAAGAAAACACCCTTTTTGAATAAAAAGTAAGGGCCCCAGAGCAACAAATCAGATTTGCTATTTGCAGCCGCATGGCAATCTCCAAAAAACACGTTTTTTTGCCTTTTCCCGTTTTTCTATTTTCCTACTTTTCTACTTGTCTCAGGTAAATGAATGTCTGTTTTAGTGTTTGAAGTGTCTGTGTTGTCGATGTGTAAATGTTGGAATAAACTCTGAAAATGTATGACGTGGAGCTCTGATTATCTCTGTGTGGCTTTTGTTTCCACGCATGGGATCATTGAAGACGGGAGGACAAGAGAATATAATACAAGAGAAGTTAATGATTTTATTCTCTTACATAACCCTCTCACCTTATCTACTGTTAATGCTTGGCAAATAATTCAAAAGCTTCAAGGCAGGTCTTGCCTAACATCCCTTTTCACTCCATTATGTGACAATCCCCTTTTTCCACCTGGGATTTCTGATGTATGGGCAACAAAACGTATTTCTGTTCTTTCTGATTTAATGGACGGACCAAACTTGATGTCCTTTGATCAGATAATTACCAAATATAATGTTCACAGACATGACTTCTTTCGGTATTTACAGGTGAGGGACAAACATTTTGAAGAACACAGTGATGCTCAGCAACCAAAATGTCTCTGATTGTGTTATTTAAGCCAAAAACTATAAGCTCTATTAAGACCTGTTATACCTTCTTAAAAAAACTGGGGGTTACGAAACTGACTGTCTTAAAGGAGATGTGGGAAAAAGAGCTATGGAGATGAGCAATGAGGCTTGGGATGAAGATTGGGGAAATGCTAAATATTTGAGTGTTTGTAATAAGGTTAAAGCTATTCAACTTAAAATTTTACATCGGGCCCATATATCTCCATATCTGCGTCATCGATTTAATCCAGACCTTTCTCCGCTTTGCCTCAAATGTAAAATAGAGGTGGGTAATGTAACTCACTGTCTTTGGTCCTGTAGGAAAATTCAACAATTCTGGTTCAGTATAAAGGAAGAGTTGGACAATATCTTTTCCATTAGCACTGAGTGTAATCCAATGTATCTGTTACTGGGAGTGAGGAACAACAGCCTAAAGAAGAACTGCTTAAAACACCTGAACAGGATGCTGACATTCTGTGCCAGGAAATGTGTCCTCTTGAACTGGATACCAGATAAGGCTCCATCCAAAACACAATGGAAACGGACTGTCTTTGAATATGTCTTGCTGGACTTTCTAACTAGTAAATTACACAATAGAAAAACTATGTTTCATAATATTTGGGACCCCTTTATACTGGTCTAGATATTTCTGTTATTTTTTCATGTAGCCTCACATAATATATAATGCAATAATGCGTCTTCATTTCTTTCCTTTTTTTTGTCTGAGCCGGGATAATGTTAAAGTTACTGTATGATTGCTTGTTTGTCTGCATTAAAATACAGACATAACCAATAAACATGTGTTGGAAAAAAAAGAAGTCCTCCATTAGATCAACTTCCTTTCAGGCCATGACTCAACATCACTGACTGGCTGAGAGGAAGAACATGATGCGGTCCAGGCTCTGGACCTCGGCTTGGCCATTACAATACACACAAGCACACACACCCCCCAAAGTGAAACTCACATCATAAGCTCCAGCTTTTATCTGCTGGTACAGTCTATGCTGGTCCTCATCCCAGAACGGAGGGTACCCTACCAGCAGAATATAGAGGATCACCCCTAAAAACACAAAAACAAACGAGATAGTGGAAATAGAGCTTTATAACAATGATAATCTTAGGCATAAATTAAGGCATAAATTAAGAGTAAGTCAGGATAAGGTGTGATTAAAGGAGACTTCACTGCATGCACAATTAGAAGGAAACAAGAAAAAAACAAATCATACATAATTCATGTTCAAACATATATTTTATTGCAGAATTGTTCATATTTTCTGCTTATTGTTTGATCCATTGATTCTGACAAATGTTTGCACACAGTGCTAATTATTGAGTAGCCATAGTGAAAGGAACCAAGCAGGAAACAGCTGAACAGTGTATAATGCTCAATGATTGTGTTTGCTGGTGCTACCAGGAGTGGTGTTTCTGATTGGTCGGCTGATTGCCAGGAAAAGATGAAAGACTATTGATGCTGTGGATTCAGTTGGTCAGCACAAGTGTGTCCTACAGAGTGTGTGCGCATGTGTGAGTGAGTGAGTGGTACATCTCAGGCCCAGGTAGCCTGGCCCATCAGACATGTGTGGTGTGGCTGTCAGCACCCATTAATTCAAGAGCTCACTGGGCATACACACAAATCTACAGAGCAGAAAGAAACTGTGGATATGAGCAACTATTTTAAATGTAATGCTCATTCAATCTAATCTATGAACATATTTAATGTGATATTTGCATTCAGCTGCCCAACACATTCAATGGCCAACCCAGTCATCTGCTGTTCCACTGCAATACATGAGCTGTGTTGTATCTTTGAAACTGTAAATCATGGAAATTATTGCAGTGATAATGCACAACCACCTTCTAAGCTGGATATGGCTGTATTTTATCATTACAGTGCAGAAAATCTCAGTTGTATTTCGATCCATTTACTGTCGATGGCTACTTTCACACATCAGCTGCTCTTGATGTTCAATTCCATGTTATTTGCTGAAATATTTTCTGTGTGGTCGTTTATACTTGAATGATGGGACTGCAATTAGACTTCTGTGAGAACAGTTTACGACCCCAAAAAGACTCACGTGACCAGAAGAACAGACATACATAATAGACATAAAGAAGCAGGGCCGGCCCAAAGCATAAGTAAAATAAGCAGCAGCTTAGGGCCCGAGGGGCCACTGGAGAGCCAAGTGCAATTGATTTTTTGTTATTACTTTTTCTAGTAATGATATGATTCTATTACACACAATTTCACTATAAAATTGTAAATATGCATGTGTGTGTGTGTGTGTGTGTGTGCGAAATGTGCAGAAAACCTTACCACAGGCCCACATATCCACAGGCTTGCCATATGGATCTTTCCTCAGGACCTCTGGAGACAAATACCCTGGTGTCCCAGCAAAACCTGAAACAGACAAACACACACATATTAACATTAAACTGGGCCATCTGCTATGTGAGAAAGTCCATTAAAAACTTGTCAGTAACAAGTAGTAGGACCCAGGGATTAATGTCCCCATAAAGCCAGGTTTGTGAGTGGAGCTCAACAAACTGGAAGAAAGAAACACACTGAGCACCATGTAGAGCTCAGCATCCGTACCATGCAGTCTAGTTTGAAACTGGATTCAGAGTACTGTCACATCCTTAGGCAAAGAGAAGGAACACAACTTACAGTAAAGTCAGAACACAACATGAAATGGTTCCAGTTAGAAACTGATGCTCAGGGATTAGACTAATTATTTCTCTATGGGGAGAGAGAAATTGTTCTGAAGTGAAGCCAAAAGGAATCTGAGATGAGAGTTAGGAGCTGTGGCATACCTATGTCCTTCAGAAAGCTAAATAAACTAATACTGTGGTATAGGAATAAGCCAAGAACTGGCATAGGTTACTATCAAAAGCATCTGATGGAGGAAAACCAGATACTTTCCCATATGTGCAGCGTTGATGTACAATTCCATGTCCATGTACCCTAGCCAATGATGATCATTCCCACATATTCAAATCCACCTAATTCCTAGGGGTGACGCTGTTGGATTGATTTTTTTTTTGCAACTTCCTGTGATCAATCTGAGCGTATTTTTATACCTACTCATATGTAGCAAGTTCTCTTTTTTCAATAATTGATTTTCTTTTACATCAGGTTTCTTAATCTTTATCCAGTTTCAATAATCTACCAACATCTTTTAAATAGTCAGTATTATGCATTTCCCAAGCACACAATGCCGTTTTATAGAATTGCATCAAGTAAGTGATGCAATGCTATCACTCACTCAGCACAGTCGTGGGTGGGTGGGTGGGTGGGTGGGTGGATGGATGGATGGATGGATGGATGGGCTGAATCTTAAACTCTAAAAGCACCAAATAAAGTAAAATCAGATTTAGTCATTTGTATAATATAATCCTTGGGTGACATTGTGGTCCACATTACATACCAGTTGGTGGCAGCAACATAACGGCGGTAAAGCAAAAATTTTGATATTTGGAGCAAAATGGAGGCAGTTGATGATGTCATTGGCCAAAATTATAACTTTTAATATCTCATAAGGGACAGCTGCACAGACGAAAATTTTAACGGCACAAACCTGCACAAACAGAGCACTAACCATTCAGACTATTTGCTGGATTTTTTGACGTGGGTGGGATGTCAGCTTCACACAGCTCAAAA
>NW_015114965.1:14022-25436 GCF_001443285.1 Poecilia latipinna
ATTAAAATACAGACATAACCAATAAACATGTGTTGGAAAAAAAAGAAGTCCTCCATTAGATCAACTTCCTTTCAGGCCATGACTCAACATCACTGACTGGCTGAGAGGAAGAACATGATGCGGTCCAGGCTCTGGACCTCGGCTTGGCCATTACAATACACACAAGCACACACACCCCCCAAAGTGAAACTCACATCATAAGCTCCAGCTTTTATCTGCTGGTACAGTCTATGCTGGTCCTCATCCCAGAACGGAGGGTACCCTACCAGCAGAATATAGAGGATCACCCCTAAAAACACAAAAACAAACGAGATAGTGGAAATAGAGCTTTATAACAATGATAATCTTAGGCATAAATTAAGGCATAAATTAAGAGTAAGTCAGGATAAGGTGTGATTAAAGGAGACTTCACTGCATGCACAATTAGAAGGAAACAAGAAAAAAACAAATCATACATAATTCATGTTCAAACATATATTTTATTGCAGAATTGTTCATATTTTCTGCTTATTGTTTGATCCATTGATTCTGACAAATGTTTGCACACAGTGCTAATTATTGAGTAGCCATAGTGAAAGGAACCAAGCAGGAAACAGCTGAACAGTGTATAATGCTCAATGATTGTGTTTGCTGGTGCTACCAGGAGTGGTGTTTCTGATTGGTCGGCTGATTGCCAGGAAAAGATGAAAGACTATTGATGCTGTGGATTCAGTTGGTCAGCACAAGTGTGTCCTACAGAGTGTGTGCGCATGTGTGAGTGAGTGAGTGGTACATCTCAGGCCCAGGTAGCCTGGCCCATCAGACATGTGTGGTGTGGCTGTCAGCACCCATTAATTCAAGAGCTCACTGGGCATACACACAAATCTACAGAGCAGAAAGAAACTGTGGATATGAGCAACTATTTTAAATGTAATGCTCATTCAATCTAATCTATGAACATATTTAATGTGATATTTGCATTCAGCTGCCCAACACATTCAATGGCCAACCCAGTCATCTGCTGTTCCACTGCAATACATGAGCTGTGTTGTATCTTTGAAACTGTAAATCATGGAAATTATTGCAGTGATAATGCACAACCACCTTCTAAGCTGGATATGGCTGTATTTTATCATTACAGTGCAGAAAATCTCAGTTGTATTTCGATCCATTTACTGTCGATGGCTACTTTCACACATCAGCTGCTCTTGATGTTCAATTCCATGTTATTTGCTGAAATATTTTCTGTGTGGTCGTTTATACTTGAATGATGGGACTGCAATTAGACTTCTGTGAGAACAGTTTACGACCCCAAAAAGACTCACGTGACCAGAAGAACAGACATACATAATAGACATAAAGAAGCAGGGCCGGCCCAAAGCATAAGTAAAATAAGCAGCAGCTTAGGGCCCGAGGGGCCACTGGAGAGCCAAGTGCAATTGATTTTTTGTTATTACTTTTTCTAGTAATGATATGATTCTATTACACACAATTTCACTATAAAATTGTAAATATGCATGTGTGTGTGTGTGTGTGTGTGTGCGAAATGTGCAGAAAACCTTACCACAGGCCCACATATCCACAGGCTTGCCATATGGATCTTTCCTCAGGACCTCTGGAGACAAATACCCTGGTGTCCCAGCAAAACCTGAAACAGACAAACACACACATATTAACATTAAACTGGGCCATCTGCTATGTGAGAAAGTCCATTAAAAACTTGTCAGTAACAAGTAGTAGGACCCAGGGATTAATGTCCCCATAAAGCCAGGTTTGTGAGTGGAGCTCAACAAACTGGAAGAAAGAAACACACTGAGCACCATGTAGAGCTCAGCATCCGTACCATGCAGTCTAGTTTGAAACTGGATTCAGAGTACTGTCACATCCTTAGGCAAAGAGAAGGAACACAACTTACAGTAAAGTCAGAACACAACATGAAATGGTTCCAGTTAGAAACTGATGCTCAGGGATTAGACTAATTATTTCTCTATGGGGAGAGAGAAATTGTTCTGAAGTGAAGCCAAAAGGAATCTGAGATGAGAGTTAGGAGCTGTGGCATACCTATGTCCTTCAGAAAGCTAAATAAACTAATACTGTGGTATAGGAATAAGCCAAGAACTGGCATAGGTTACTATCAAAAGCATCTGATGGAGGAAAACCAGATACTTTCCCATATGTGCAGCGTTGATGTACAATTCCATGTCCATGTACCCTAGCCAATGATGATCATTCCCACATATTCAAATCCACCTAATTCCTAGGGGTGACGCTGTTGGATTGATTTTTTTTTTGCAACTTCCTGTGATCAATCTGAGCGTATTTTTATACCTACTCATATGTAGCAAGTTCTCTTTTTTCAATAATTGATTTTCTTTTACATCAGGTTTCTTAATCTTTATCCAGTTTCAATAATCTACCAACATCTTTTAAATAGTCAGTATTATGCATTTCCCAAGCACACAATGCCGTTTTATAGAATTGCATCAAGTAAGTGATGCAATGCTATCACTCACTCAGCACAGTCGTGGGTGGGTGGGTGGGTGGGTGGGTGGATGGATGGATGGGGATGGATGGATGGATGGATGGGCTGAATCTTAAACTCTAAAAGCACCAAATAAAGTAAAATCAGATTTAGTCATTTGTATAATATAATCCTTGGGTGACATTGTGGTCCACATTACATACCAGTTGGTGGCAGCAACATAACGGCGGTAAAGCAAAAATTTTGATATTTGGAGCAAAATGGAGGCAGTTGATGATGTCATTGGCCAAAATTATAACTTTTAATATCTCATAAGGGACAGTTGCACAGACGAAAATTTAATGGCACAAACCTGCACAAACGGAGCACTAACAAACTAGCCCACTTTGGTTTGTTTTGGAGCAATATGGGGGCATGGTGAACTCTGGATGACCTAAAAAATAAATTTTAATATCTCAGAAACCAAAGCTGCACAGACGAAAATTTTAACGGCACAAACCTGCACAAACAGAGCACTAACCATTCAGACTATTTGCTGGATTTTTTGACGTGGGTGGGATGTCAGCTTCACACAGCTCAAAAAAATCAGCTTTCTAAAATAATGACCTAAATCTTACTTAACAAAAGTGTTTTTTTTTTACATTGCCTAAATCATCTTTTGGCAAGAAAGAGGTGGTCATGTTTTGCTTAAAGCAATTTTGGAAAAAAATTACTTGGGCTGTTGCATTAGGAACGTGACAAAATAGCAAACTTCTGACAGCTATAGCTTGTTAGGAGCCGCACATAACAATGGAGTTGATGAAGCACCTAAATGCACTCAGATAGTCGGAGGTAATTTTTCAGGCTGTCCTCCACTGTATGGAAGAAAAAAGCTTGGTTATGACTATATTATTCTGTTTAAGATATAAAAGGTTCCATCTGTACATGTTCTGTAGAGAACTTGTTTGCATGTGCAAGAATTTTTGACCAGAAGTCATAACTTCAGCAAAGTTAATAATATGAAAAGATGGATCTTCCTAACGAACGGTTTTCACTTAGAGACGTACGGTTTTCTCTACTTTTGGTGCTTATTGTCCCTCAGGAATTAATTTTGGAAATGTGGTTAGCAACTATTTAATTCAAAGTCAATTTCATCTAAACTTCCTTATGGTTTTCTTGGACTGGGAGGTATGATTAATTTAACTGCATAGATATATGGAAGAAGCAGGAAAAAAATAAGTACTACCGATCTCACTCAAATTAAGAAAAAGCTTGTACTTACCAAACCATGCCTGCTGGTCTCCCTGCACTTCTATAGCCAGGCCAAAATCAGCCAGCTTAACTGCTGCTCCCTTCAGTTTACTGGCTAGCAGCAGGTTCTCTGGCTTGGATTGGAGAAACAAAATATACCTTTAATATTTCACAGCAGCACAGTCATGCAACAATAAGTTGAAAAGTTGAAACCAAAGGTAAAGGCGGAAAAGTTGTGAAGGGTTTCCCCCAGTGTATTAAAAGCCAGGCGGACCGTGTTGATGCCATGAGTACTGGACTCAGTAAGTTTTCTGGGGGAAACCTTGCTATCGTTTCATGATGACATGAAAAACTAAAGTTAGAGCTCAGCTGAGCTAGAATCCAAACTGCTAAATAACCAACTCATGCCTGGAGTCATAAGCTGACTTCAGTAAGGGGAAGTGGGCGCCGCGTCTGATCTCCAAACAGCTGAGTGGGGAGATGCTGATGGATTCTGCTTAAACCAGACAGAAGCAGATACTTGGAAGAATGTGACTAATGCTGAGATGGAAAAGGTTTCAGAGAAGGTGAATCACACACACTTTGACATTTACAAAAAAAAGTGCAATTTCTAATCCTAGAAATTGCAACATTTTTTGTCTAACAGTAAAGTAACAACAAAGGAAGAAAGTGATTATCTACTCCCATTAATTTATTCAATAAATGTTCAGAAATGAAGGTCTTACATTAAGTTCTTCACATAAATGAGTTATATGGAGGACGAGTGGATATGGATGGTGAATCTGACAGGAAGTTGATAACATGACTTGTTTTTCATCTACAGCAGCAATCACTGTTAAACCAGCAAGATGCTGGTCCCAAAACTGAGAAAACATTTCAATGATATGCAGGATGTGGTGCTCATTTCCAGCTCATAACACTTCCTGCTAGCTGCTGAAATTAAGTTGGATCCAATATGAAAAGCCATACCATGTATACTGACTGAAGAGCTGAATGCCCAGCACACACTGCGCTCTTTGTAATCAAGACATTTGAAGGTTGGAGCTGGGTTAAGGTGAAATTAGCACGTATGAAAACATAAGATAACGCTCTCTGGAATGACCTGGTTCACAGTAGGGTTGCACTGATAAAGCAGCAGGCCAATAAATCGGTGCCGATTTCCTTAGTTTTGGGTTATCGACCTAAACTTGCATGAAAAATTTATCTTATCCACCAATCTACTAAACCTCCACAAAGGACTGAAAATCAGTTAATGTCCCCTTGTAAGAGTGGGTTGACCCACCAAGTCACATCTGTACATGTGGTTAAAAATAGTATAGTATGAAGCACCCCAAAGTGCTTCACGCTACATTTTAGTCATTCACACATTCATGCACACACTGATGATGATAAGCTACAAGCCTGCAATCTGACAGAGGTGAGACTGCCAAGCACAGTCGCTACTGGGTCCTCTGACCTCCACAAGCAAGCAAGGTGGGTGAAGTGTCTTGCCCAAGGGCACAACGACAGAGGGGATCGAACCAGAAACCTGTCGATTGCAGAGCGAACTCCTACCACTGTCGACCCTATGAAATATGGTAAATGGTAAAGGGCTTTGTACTTGTACAGCACTTTATCAAGTCCAGAGGATCCCAAAGCAATTCACACTACAGTCATTCACCCATCCCCAAAACACGCTGATGGTGCCAAGCTACAAGATGGTAGCCACAGTTGCCCTGGGGAAGTCTGACAGAAGTGAGGCTGCCATGCACCGGAGCGGGGTGAAGTCCTACCCTGATGTCGCCCCACAATCGATGTCAAAATAAGGCAACCAATTTGGCTTTAGTACATTTTGGTATGCAGAGGAGCTCATGGATGTGACTATGTTATTCACATCCATGAATAATATCACTAACCCTTTGAAGCTTTAAAACAAGTCAACATCATCAGCCCTACACCATAGAACTTCTCAGCTATTAAGTGCTTGTGCTGATATGCTACTTGTGGTCTTTGTCATATTCAGCACATGCACAGTATCTGGAGGTCTGTACTCGGTTCCTAATAACACAAGGACAGACAAATACATATTAATGAAACTATGAAACATTTTCTAATTGCTCTGCCCTTAACAATACAGACAGCAGTTAAGATTTCAAGAGTCTGAGTTGGAGCTCTTCATTTCTTTAGGCATATCTTTGGATCTTAATATCCATTACTGAAGAGAATTTAATGCGACAAAATGGAAACCAAGTTTCTCAACGTGTCCAGGTGATAGATGCTGAGAAACAGATTGAAAGGTTCCGTTCCAAGTCACTTCCATCATGGTTCATATGATGGAACCATGATGGAAGTTCCATCATGGTACAAGAGAAGTTCTATTCAAGAACATATCTGGTATATCCATTTATGCTTTAAAAACCAAAGGGCATTATGGGGTCAAAGGCCAGTCCTAATGTGGTGGACCCTATTTCTTGGGTAAGGGTAAGGTGTTAATATGGGTAGAAATACAAACGTGTGTGCGTGCGTGTTTTCCCCCTTATTTGTTGATGGGCTGATTTGTTTCCTGTAGTTGTTTGTCTTAGAGTTTGCCAACAAGCCATTCCAGCTGCCTGGCAACAGCCAATCAGGTCACTAAGAGGCAGCAGTCATCCAATGCAAAATGCAAGCTTATTATTGTTGAAAGTAAACAAAACCTTGCGCACACACACACCTGCTGCATTTGGTTACCAAATGAGATCTTTCTGAACAAACCACGTTCAGAAAAATCTGCTTTAGAAATTTAGAAGAAAAAAAAAGTTGAATGTAACATGATTTGAATTCAAATTGTTCACAAGAAATGTATCCTAAATATACATGAGCTTAATTTTAAAACCAAATAGTTTGGTGATTAAGTTAGAAAAAGATGGTTTGGATTTAGAAGGGAAGAATCAGCCAAAAGTAGAACAAAAGGCAGAGTGAGGTCACAGAACAGGGATGTAAACATATGTCCACTTACCTTGAGGTCACGGTGAACCACACCCATCTGGTGGCAGTGGAGCACAGCCTCTAGGATCTGCTGAATGCAATGACTGCATGCAAACACCAGGGGGCCTCGGGTTAGTGACAAGCTCTTACCTACAACACATTCCTGTGCTTGCTTTAACACTTGGGCAGCTGCTGGCCGTGTTAGTGGTGAGCCTGTGCAGGAAGGTTAAGTCTGACCACAAGACCACAAGAGCCATTCATGAAAATGATCTACATACTAAACGGGATTCTGGAGATGTTTCTCTGTGGCTGTAATAGCTGAACTAACAGCCGATTTTCTGCTCAGGTGTCAAAACAAAAGTGGGTTTCAACCCTGACCAACCAGAGGAAGGACCACGGATGAGAGGAGGGAGACAGTGGTACACCTATTCCTGCTTCCCTTCTGTTCCCCCATAAATCTCTTTCTCCTTACAAAGATGTTAGTTTGAGCCACCATGCAGACTTTCTGGATTTTATTAACAGTGAAAATTCTTTCCTCTGGTGCTAATGAAGACACTGAAAAGTATTAATTTAACCAGTGGTGGGCGCTGCTAACTAAAAAAGCTAGTTGTGCTAAACCTACAGAACTAATTTAGTTTCAATAACTAATGCTTAAAGGCTATGCTGAAATGGTATTTAGTGGAAGCTAATGCTAGCCAGTTTCTGGTTCTGCTGGGGTTTCGTCATGCTGTTGGGGAGTTTTCCTTTCCACTGTTGCTACATGCTGGTCCAGGAGAAGTGAATCCTGCCAGTCGATGACTTGATACAACCTGCAAGGTTTCCCAAGATGGAAAACTTTTTAAAGTAATTTTAATGTTAAACAGAGCTTGACTGATAACTAGGATACATTTTGAAAATATATATGATTTGACTGTTTTTGTTTGCTATGTCCCTTTAGATGGCATGTGTTGTGGATTGGTGCTATTTATATAAAGTGATGCTTTTGTTCCTCAGGTTTTCTGCTCATTATCATTCTCTCTTTATCACATTTAACATCAACAGCAGCATGCTGTGCAACCACAATAACCATCCCCCTATACACTTGAGATGCACCAATCAGGTATTAATATCTGTTTCAGTCCAGACATTGAAAAAAATTGTAAATCGAAATTGATTGCATAAATGTGATGCATACATGTGCGTGAAGGCCTTTAAAATGTATGGACATTTTTTTCAGTGTGCTTCAATACAATGTAAAACGTGAGAAAAAAAAAAGCTTTTTATGACAGAAACATTACATTTTTAATTTCTACAGCTATGTCACAGTAGCCCCTCATTACTATTTGATACTGTTATGATGTTAAAACAGCAAGCTGTCCCTCCTCCTCTGCCTCATCACCTGTTTGGTCCCCACCTGTGTCAGAGCGTGGCTTTAACATTGGCCTACATGCATTATGTGCTCTGTATAAAACTGAAGCAAGCAATGATGATGTCTAGCGGGCTGAAAGCGCTACTCCATCCATCACCTCCTTCTCTGCCAACCTGTCTCCATCTTCCTGCCACAGGTGGGCAGTGAAGCAATCTGGCAGGGCAGATGAGCAAGCAAAGGGCAGGTTGAGGGTGTGCCAGAGGCGACCCTCAGAGGAACAGTAATTGGTCGACTGATCAGGCACTTTAGAAGCAAGGCAAGGTGCCACAGGTGGACAGAGTGGTCACTCACTGACCTTCAGGTCCCTGTGTGTGATGCCATTTATGTGGCAATGATTTATACTTTCTAGAATCTGCTGTATGCAGTGACCGCAGAGGAGACAAAGACACCGGCCCAGAAGCAAAAAGGAGAGGAAAAGGGAGAGTTTAGGTGATATCAGGCTGACAGAATACAGAAGCACAGAAATCGGCACAGACAGTGAAGAGTTCAGCTTTCAGTGGAACTGCTGGGACTGTGGCCCCAAAGTCTTTTCTATAGTGTGCTAATTATGGGGTTTAAATAACAAAAATGTGTGACGTTTATGTTAAATATACTTCACTTACAAGTGCAAATATATTTTATATAAATAATCAAAACTGGCCTTTACATTGTTTTTCAAAGCAGATAAATCATTTTAAACACTTTTCTCAGGCAGGAAGCCAAAAAATTTGAATATTTAGGTGAATTTGTAGATGTAGCGGTTTTCTGGAGCCAGGCCACTTGCTGCCTGCTTTACAGGTAAAGGATGAACTACAACACTTACAACACATGCATGTTGTCATGACACAAAACAAACCAGCAGCTGTCATTTTTAAAACCTTTTAAATCAACTGAATCCACACCAGAACTGAATGTTATCAAATCAAAGTTACTAAGGTCAGTATAAGGCCATCAACTATTGATGGTGATAAACTCTAAAGCTCCTCAATGAGACAGCATCTGAAATGACTGAAGTTTGAACTATGAAATTAAACTCTAGTAAGATGAATCTCTGTTAGATCATCAGACCATAAAGATTCTGTTTTCAGGTGGATCCATTCCATAAATCACACCGAGATGGAGATTACACCGTGTTCCAAATTATTATGCAAGTGATATTTTCTCAGATTTTCTTAAATGGTCAATGCAAATGATGGTCAGTATAATTTTCAAGCCATGAACTATTACAGTATAAATCAAATTTTACTGAACAAACCTCCCAATGAGAACAGTATTTTTTTCAAAAATAAAAAACTCAAACTGCACTGTTTCAAATTATTATTGCACAGCAGATTTTATAAACATCTTATGGATTATAAAGAACTGCAAACCTGTGGTCACAGGTACTAAAATCAAAAGTTATTTCAATGTAAAACATCTTAACACACCGAGTTACATGTTAACATAGGACCCCTTCTTTGATATCACCTGCACAATTCTTACATCCATTGAACGTGTGAGTTTGTGGATAGTTTCTGCTTTCTTTCCAGGATGTCAGAATACCTTCCCAGAGCAGTTGTTTAGATATGAACTGCCTCTTGATATGAACCATTAGATCTTCTGCTTGAGGATACTCCAAAGGTTCTCAATAGGGTTGAGGTCAGAGGAGGATGGTGACCACATCATGAGTTTCTCCCTTTTTATGCCCAATAAAAGGGGCACACAGGAATTCCTTGCGGCATTCCTGTGTCATGCTGCAAGGAATGACACAGTGGTATTACTTGCAGCATGCATTGTCATGCATGAATATGATTTTGCTACTGAAGGTACGGCTCTTCCTTTTGAGCCATGAAAGAAAGTGATCAGTCCGAAAGTCCATATACTTTGCTGAGGTCATTTTCACACCTTCGGGGACTCTGAAGGGGCCAACCAGCTCTCCAAACGATTTCGGCCCAAAAAAATGACTCCACTACCTCCTTTCTGACATCACAGCCGTGTTGGGATGTGGTGGCCATCCACCACCAATCCACTACTGTGTCCGTCTGGACCATCCATGGTTGCACAGCAGTCATCAGTGAACAAGTCTGTTTGAAAATTAATCTTCATGTACGGCTGGGCCCACTGCGACCGTTTCTGCTTGTGAGCACTGGCTAGGGGTAGCCAAATAGTAGGTTCATGCACCGCAAGCCTCTGAAGGATCCGACACCTTGAGGTTCGACAGGCACCAGCAGCTTCAAATAACTGTTTGCTGCTTTTTAAAGGCATTTTAACAGCTGCTCTCTTAATCCGATTAATTTGTCTAACAGAAACCTTCCTGATTGTGTCTTTATCTGTACAAACCCATCTTTGTTCTGAATCAGCCACAAATCTCTTCATAGTACGATATCGCTTTAGTTTTTGTTAAATATCTAATGTTTTCATACCTTGTCATATAGCACTACACTATCTGATCATTTTCGTCAGCAGAGATCCTTTTTCTTTCCAGTATTGCTTGAAACCTGTGGCCTGCTTAATAATGTGGAACATCCTTCTTAAGTAGATTTCCTTTAATTGAGCTCACCAGACAAACTAATCAACCAGCTCTCTGAAATTAATTATAGTGATTCAAAGAGCCCTGACACACAATATCATCTATAAATTTAGTAGCACAACAAAAAAATTAATCTTTATGACACTTAAATTCAATTTGCACAAAAATTTGGAACACGATGTAAAAGAGGACTGACCATAATGAAAGAAGAGATTACTTTTGATATTAAAAGCATATGAAACACATAGGAACAAAAATTCTTGTGATGTGTTTTTAATGATTCATACTGATACATTGGATTGTTCCATCTCTAAAGTTTGTGCTTCCCTATGCCTTCAAGGTCCAAAGTATGACACGTCTCACCAACATGTTATCCAAATATCATAAGATCAGACTCAACACTGACCTGGCATCAGCTTCGCTGTAGTACTCCCTGGCAACAATGTCCTCAAACAGCTCTCCACCAGTGACTCTGGTGATAAGAAAACATGCGACATAGTTTGATAAAGAGTAAAATTAGATGGTTCTTCCCATGTCTGCAGAAGAAAACCCCCTCACATTTCATCAAATTCTACATATAAACTGATTCTGTCCTGAAATTAGGAGTGCACAAATACATCATCCCAGATTTCCTTCATTTTGAAAAACTGACAAATGGCTGATTCAGTCTTACCTGCCAAGCTCATCTCTCAAAGGCCGGCCAGGCGGCATGGGCGGGCACTGAGAGGACAGTGCCCATCCACAGAGTCAGCTGTCCCCCCCTTGCAAAGGAATTTTTTTTTTTTTTTTTTTTTTTACCTCAGAGTGTCCAACTTTCTGTTATTCTATCTCGATTTGATACAATAGGAGTTCCCACACCTCATATATTATATATATATATATAT
>NW_015114965.1:30314-34856 GCF_001443285.1 Poecilia latipinna
ATCCATTGTTAAAATGTCATAGCATGTTTTTCCAAGCCAACTCTAAATGCAACATGAGCGCCAAGATGCTCATGCTGGGTTTACACCTGTGCAGCAGCAACAAACACATGCTGCTGCTGTGCAGAGCTGTTCAGGTAAGCTAACAGAGTGAGTTGAGTAATGCTGTTGGATGCAGGTAATAGACTAGCTGATGCCAATACATCACGTTAAGTTTGTTACCAAGAATAGGCTACTAGCATAGTTGCCATCTATACTAGGGCTGGTTAGATTAACATGAGTAACTTTTTGGGAAAAACTGTACTTATATGAGTAGTTTTATGGCACTTTTAATTGAGTAATATTATTGCTGCTGATTTTGCATTTAAAGAAATTCAGAGATTAGAAACATTAGATTCTTAGATTTGTGCAACATATAAGCTAATGTTTATGTAAATTTGAGCATAATTGCTTATATATGTCACTGTTTACATCCTTGCATATTTTGTATTGATAAACATGATTATTTTATTCGAAAGGTTACACAAGAGTTGTTTATGTATTTATCTTAAAGTCAAAGCTGCACCCCCCCATCCCCTCGCATATAAACCAATGTGTTTATATTTCCTTCCTAGAAATACAGGTAGGAATGTGTACAGTTGAGGTCAGCATTATTAGCCCCCCGTGATGAAGCCACACAAACTTATTGCCATTGAAATAACCTGAATAAAAAGTGTTCATACTTGTATTGCTTTCAAAAGAAGAGATAAAATCTCCATAAAGTTTATATCTGTATGTTTTTTTATATGTTGAATTGTAATCAGACAACTGAATATCCACCTGAACCCCCTGGCCATTTTTTATGGGAGTTCATCTCCAAGCTAGCCTGGTCATTGCCTTCCTGTGTCTTCTCTTGACTCAGATTGTCTGTGGCTGATTTTTTTATCAGGCGAACAGAAGAAGTAGTGAACAATGACAATTTTCTGTGCTGTTTTAGAATTGTCGTCTATCTGTAGTTTTAGCAATGGCAGCAGAAGAAGTGAAGGAAGCTGTTCAGTCCATGTTGGCCACGCTTCCAAGTATCAAACTAACATTAAAGCTCGCTCGGATCGGCTCTTCTCTCTTCACAGTGGAGGACGGTTGTTCATAGCACAGGCAACTTCCAGTAAGCTTCTTAGTATCAAAGTGGTGCATTACATACCATCACGGACAAATGTTAGCAGTTAGGGTTAAAATTTAAAATCTCAGCACAATCCAAGCCTCCAGGAAGCAATCATTTCTCGACAGCTGAGAGCCTAGAGCCTCTGGACAAAGCAAACGGCGTAAAACAAGGGGCTGCTTTCTACCAGGCTATTTCCAAGCAAAGATTTTTGGACAACCGACTAAAATTCTGTAGGAAGAACAAGGATGGATTAATGTACACCCCCTCAACTCTCATGAGGATATGGATGCAACATGTTTTTGTCATCCCCAAAACATGTAACAGCTAAGGGTTAACTGTCTGATTGGGACATTAATATGACTTGGGAAAAAAGAAGCAGCACTTACAGATCAAAGACCAGATAGTGGAATCCTTCTTCTGATATGCTGTCGTGGAGCCGAACTGTGAGGAAAGACAAAGACAGACATATCAGAGCGAGAAGTCAACTAACACAGACTTCTTCATGATACACTTAACTACCTTGAAGTGACACTAGCTTTAGGCACTTTTCCAATAGCTCGCCTCTAACCAGTTTGGTTGCGGTCCACCTCAGCCAGATTCATTTTCCATCAGCAGATCCAGCGAGGCTCTGGCTGGCTGTTCTCAGATTTTTGCACCTACTTCCGGGGTAGTGCTAGCAGGACTGAGCTGAGTACTGCATCGAAGTGATTTGATTGACAGCTGACCACATTCATTGATTGGCTCGTGATTGACATCACTGAAAACTGCTAACAACATTTAGTGTTTTTAGCTGTGGACTGCAGACTTGCCGTCTGCTATCAGAGAGCTGCTCAGTATGGAGGAGTTTAATTATGAGTTTAATCAGGAGCAGCAGCAGGAACACATGCCGTAACCTTTGCAGCAGAATGACAGTGATTAGCAGCATTGCTAGCAGTTTGCCACTATGAAATACAGTAATAAATAAGAGAGAAGCAGTGAAGCTGTTGGTCAGCTTTCTGACAGAGCTGCTGTTTTGCGTCGACACTGTGAAACACAGGAACTACATGATATTAGCTTGAGATATGAATTTTATTTTTCATTAGGTTAAAAAGTAATAATAAAATTTATGCATGGCTACTGGTTTACATTTTTTGACTGCATTACATGAATCCAAAAGGTTGCACATTTAAAAAAAGAAACACCAGAAGGTGTTTGCCAGAACCTCGAGGTTCTCGATTGCCAAGTGTTGCTGCAAACATCAGAGGAGAGACAGCTGCTGTTGCTCATGTCCTGCCCACATTAGTAAGGTACAGAGGAGATAATGGAAAAGCTCACTAGGTAAAACCAAATTGCACTTTAACCGGTTATTTTTCATTGCTGCAAATTGCCAGTGGAAACGAACCAACAGACTCAGTGAGATTGGGTCTAAAAACTGACATCTATGACCAAAACAGAAAAGATATGAAGGAAGAGAACAGCTTCTACTACATATGTAGCATTGTACCACACACTTCTGTGACATAAGAAAATTTAGAATTATTCCCAATTCTGAGTAATTCAGAAAACATCTCATCTTAGTTTAACATGATGATAAAAGTCTAGCTAAACCATGAAATATGCAAAAATAAGTAAATTGATTTCCTCCATTTTCCCAAAGACCCAGTGACCCCTTTCTTTTACAATTCTTTCAACTGAAAATTTTCTGATTTGATTGCAAGTTTCATTAGTTCAGCAGGCTGTGGGCCCGGCGTAGCAGAACCTAGCAGCAGGTTGAGGAGAAAACCATAGAAACCAGTGGATGGAGCAGCACACAGGATGACCCACCTCTGCAGTTTCCCTCATTTAGCACAGATTCCTTCAGACAGATCAGTGTTTAACTTCTTGTTTTCTCTCACTTTTTCTCTCCACAGAAGCTAAGCATCGGCTGAGATACTGCTGCCATCAACTAATTGTTCTCATTCTTTTGCCATTAAGTTTTGACTTTCATGAACATCAAAATTAATCCTACATCAGTTCATCCGTTTCCTTTTGTACATTCTACTCTGTCTTCTCAAATCTCCAGTCGGTCGTAGCAGATGGCCACCTGTACAGAGCCAGGTTCTGGTTCAGCTGCAGGTTTCTTCCTGTTAAAGGGGATGTTTTCCTCTCTACTGCCGTTACATGCAACCATGGTATGAAAGATTGATGTAAAGTCAACAACAAAACAAGCAATTGCCACTACATGCTAGTCCAGAAGGAGTGAATGCTGCAAGTCAATGACTTAATGCAGTCTGCTGGGTTTCCTTGAACAGAAAAAGCTTTGCACAATTTCAAACACACTTTAACAAAACTGCAGACATATTGTGAATAATGTTGAATTCATACACATTACAGTGGACCAGCTGTGTTCACAGGGCTTAGGGATCACAACTGTCTGCAAATAGCTAAAATCAATGAATACATGTGATTACAAAGTATTGAAAGGGAAATGGAATGAATATACATCAGTAAATATCAGTTCTCAGCCAAAACAATATTAATAATATCAGATATAAACATCGGCACAAATCTTCACATCACTGCATGCCAAGTGAATATTCATTAATACACAAGGTGGAAACCATCTCATCTTGACCGCAGAAGTCAACATCCAAAACCTTCCATATCTCCCCAGATAGCAAGTGATAGTACTGTCAATTTTGAATTATGGTCAGACAGGTTGATTTTTGGTTAAGGTCGACGATTGATGGTGAATCAACCATCAAACAATCATCCGATTCCAGCCAAGTAACCAATGTTGAAGAGATGCCATTGAATCAATGTTTTGTGGTCAAATTCTAATGATTGAAATGCCAACATCTGATCAATGTTGAATCAATGTGTGCTGTTTGTCTCACTCCTTCTCTTTGAGCTGTGGCTCAGAGCATTTTATTATTGGGCAGGGGACAATCACATTTTAAATTAAGCAATACATGTTGAGAATAGGGTTGTGATTCCTTTCTGTACATTTTCTTACTTGTCCGTAAATATTATTGCTGGCTGTTTGTGCGTAATGTGTCGACACAAAAACATCTTCAAGTCACTACAAGGAGTGAAGCGGTCCACCGCCCCATTCACGAGTGGAATGTCCCAACCACACAGCCCCTTCACTGTTGGCTTGTTTGCAACCTGCTAAAGATGTTAATTCAATGTTGAATTATAATCAAAAAGGCTGAATTTAAGGTTAAGGTCAGCAATTGATGGTGGATAAACCATCAAACAATCATCTAATTCTAGCCAAATAATTAATGTTGGAAAGATGTCATTGAATCAATGTTTTGGGGTCAGTTCTAAGGACTGAAATGCCAGTGTCCTCAAAGCACACTGCCCTGAAAGTTTTAGGTAAGGTAAGGTAGTTTTATTTTTATAGCACATTTTCAGTAACAAGGCAATTCAAAGTGCTTTAC
>NW_015114965.1:39530-44962 GCF_001443285.1 Poecilia latipinna
TATTTCAATGTGTTTCAAAACTTTTCAAATGTTTTTCATTGTCTTTCTGACCAGCACAGTGCCTGGCTCACTGTTATTTTTGTGTTTTTAAGCTGCTGCTCGGTAGTTTGAGTCAAAGCTGACCGACAAGGACTACAGTGAAACTGTCAAGAAGTGGCTTTGTTATGCACCACAGTGGGAGGAACCAGAGTGACGCCAACCAGAGTCAAACTTGGGTTACCTCAACACATACTGTTTCCTTGGTTCATACAGTACCAGGCTTAACCTCATGGATGCTGTTCTTCCATGAACAAGAGACTGTTGTTCAAAAAGGAGTCAGATATGTTTAAAGATCTATGCCTGTTTTCTTAAATAAAATGCAAGACTAATACAATGTTGTCATTTTTAACTTTATGTGCACACATTTTTGGAAATACGGTAATTTAAGATAACTTTGAATGACAACCATTGTCTACCAACAAAATTATGTGTTTATCAGGGAGGAAACTTTTAATGTTATGATGTGTAAACCTATCAGACCAAAATATTTACATGAATCAATATTGATTCTTTATTGATTCAATATAAATTCAACAAAATGTGCATTCAGGTCCAAAGGTAGATGATGGTTGAATCAACATTGATATAGTGGCAGTTACTGATTCAACATGCAAGTCACCGACCACTTTCAATATCATGCTTCAACATGGATTCAATGTTTCTGCCCAACGTTGTTTCAACATCGTTTCACTTTGCTGTCTGGGTACGCAATTTGGGAACAGCCAATCAACAGCAAGGAAATGAATGGCATTTCTGGATTGGCTGCTTTGTAAACACCAGTAGCAATGTGTCCAGGGATTTTATCATTGCAAGCTGCATTTTCTTTAGAATATTTTAGATATGTTCTATGAAAAAAGTCTCTGAATAGATTAATTTTCCACAAATAATTTGGATTTTCACAGATTTTCACAAAGTCCTTTACATAAAACTTTTCATATTCCATCTCTCTGATCAACGGCATTTTAAAATGTATATTTCAAACTTTAGTCACAAATAGCTATAAACTATTACTGAGTAGAAGCAAACTACGTTTTTTAATTGGTGATCTCCTGAACATGAGCCATCTCCCAAGAAAACCTCCACATGTTGAAAGTATGATTTGATAATGATAGAAAACATGCAGAGAGTAGCATGCCTCTGCCTTGGAGTTAGCTGCCAGATGTCGCTCTGCTAAAAATAGAACAATGGGAGTGATGTACTGACTGTTCTGGGGGTGGGAGGGCCTGGATGTCAGGCTGTCTCTTCCACTCAGTTGAATAAGATGACGAAGGAAGAAACTGTGCTAGTGGTGCAAAGCCAATTAGCTGGACAGGAAGCTGACATGAAACAATGAGGTGTGAAGTTTGTCACATCAATGCCAGCCAATGGGATCCTGTAGCATCGGCTCAGGATTACGGAGGTTCTCTACGGTCTGCCCTCAGATCAGGTTCACTTTGACAGATTTACACAAAAACAGGTAAGGAGGGTTCACAATGCCTTGTTGAAGTATTCAACCTCCACAATCCTTCATACTTTGTCATCCTACTTTGATGAGAGTAGTATGTCATCTTTGTCATAGTATGTCAACTATGACAAAGATGACTTACTTTGTCATCCTACCAAATGACTAAGCATGTCATTTGGTAGGATGACATACTACCAAAGTAGGTAGTATGTCTACTTTGGTAGACATACTTTGAAAGTAGATAATCTTTCATACTTTGTCATCCTACCACTGCAAACCTCAACTAAATACAGCAGACGTCATTGTATGATTTGCTTCAGTCTGACACCACACTGGGCATGTGTTCAGTAAATTATTATAATGACATAAAGTATCAACATTCCTACATGTTCTCAATAAAAAACATAAATACATGTCTTAGACAGCCTCATCATAACTGTAATAAATAGTGGTGGGACTTGATTAAAATTTTTAATCAAGTTAACTGCAGGGTTGGTAATTAACTGAAATTAATTGCACTTTAATCAAAAAACAAAATAAGCAACATTTTCAATTAAAAAATACTTTTTACAGTTAACTTATTGAATAAATAAACATAGCATCTACAATAACTCTGAAGAATTAATGAGTTACAACATTCAATTTGCCTTTGGGGTTAGTAAAGTATTTTTGAATTGAATTAAATAACAACAAGGATACTTGTTTTTAATTTGTTATTTAGGTTATCCAACCATCAGGTTGGTGCAAAGTTGAAAAACTGCAGTGTAACTTTTATTTAAAAATATGTTTTTTTAATGTTAAAAATATAGAAAAATAAGATTTTTTTAAATAGAAAAATATGAGCTACAATCTGTGGGGAATTTTTTTTTTTAAAATAGAGCTCTGCCCTCTCCTTAAGGTCCTGCTGGAGGGATTTAGCACTGCCAATCATCCATGTGTATGCACTGCTCATACCTTTCCCCTTGCTCTCTGCTATACTAAAGCTGGCTCACAACAACAAAGCCTGCCATGAATGCACAAGCTAGTTAACATGGCCAACAACGATTGTGGATAAATGGTTTTCCTGGAACAGCAAGTTGATTCTCCACCATTAGGATATATATATTTTAAATATTTTTATTACTTATGCCACAATTTGCCACATAGGACACAGCTCCTATGAGGTTTCTGTTTGTTTTTTTTTACATAACTGAACAGGACAAAATATTTGCATTCTACATACACATACTAGCAACCACTCATAACCTGTGCATTTATAAGATATGTAGACTACTGATTACTGCTTATATATTCACCATAGTTTTATATATATTGTAGTCTGAATATTGCACCAATATTGTATTTTTAATAATACTGCAACATATGTATATTACTGCTTGTACATTCACCACAGTCATAGTTTGAAGGTATTTAGTCTGAACATTCGCACTAATACTGTATATTATTATAATACTGTATACTGTATATATACACTTGTACATACTTTTGTATATTTCTGTTCACAACTGTATATTTACCACAGTCATAGATACTGTTTGATATGTGTGTCAAAATATAATATTCCTCTCTGGAGAGTTTGACACTTCTGAGGATGTTGGTATCTTCTAAATCTTGACACGGTGTTCTCTTCCAATACCAGTTATTCTCTTCCTCTGATTTTTTTGTAGTTTGTAAATTCATATTATTTGTGTGTGTGCGTGCGTGTGTGCGTGTGAGAGAAATATATTCTTCCCTCCGACTGGCATCTTGCGTGCAGTGTGAACTTTTTTTATTATTTTTTATTGTTTCATACAGGCAGCTGTTCAGGAGAGAGGCCACAGCTCCAGGTTTGGATGCAGCTTCCCAGTGATCCTCTTCCTCCTCCTGACATTGTCTTCTTCACCGTCTCCTCATCTTTTATATACATAAATTATAGGAATATTTTGTCATGATTCCCCAAACACAGGCTGAATATCTGCTTGTATGTAATTGTAATAAATTTTTATGAAAACATTTTGTCTGTATTTATTTTGCAAGATATGAGTTTGAAGCTCTGACTACATACAGGTTGATACAAAATAAATATGACATAATTCTTTTAATGTTCCTTGCTTATAAATCCAGAGCTAAGAAATAATGGAAAGAATCAACTCAAAAGTTGTTCATTATGTTTAGTCAGTTGAGTGAGTCTAATAAATTATAAGTAAATCTCATGAAGGAGACAAAGGTTTTCATTTCTAATTGGACAGTCATACTTCACTTATAAAAATTTGAAAAAATATTGTGTGGTGTTGAACCACAGAAGAGGATGAGGGTTAGTTAATTAATTAGTTAATTAATTAATCTAATTGGCACATTATTTCAAACATTTCCTACCTGGTAGAAATAGATTCATTTTTATATTTTGGATAACCTTTTCTGCATTCTTGTTCATGATATACTGGATTATTTTTTTTTAATCATAAGCACAGGAAGTTACATTATGTGGTGAAATGAACCATGAATTCACCTTAATTTAGACAAAAATTTGTTTTTAATAACTTTTTCCAAGAAAAAAACAAAACAGGCATTGTGCAAATTGTACTGCTGATAATACTATCTTTAACAGACTGAAAACATATGAAGGCTCTGAAGAGGCTAATAATGCAAAAAGTCAAAATAAAACCTCTCAACATTGCCAAAGAATTAAAGTATAAAACATTCAAAGGCAAAAACAGGTTCCATTACAATAAACAATCCAGATTTACTGAATGAAAACTTCCTGTTAGCATGGCGGCTAGCTGATTACTGCTAGTTCTGATTGGCTGTTTCTGACTGAGCGGAGTAATTATGCAGGACAGGGAGGAGATCGATTATTTTTTTAGAGATTATCTGTCTCATGTTAGGACAGCGAAAGTTTTAATACGTGTGTAAAATTTATGTTTTAAGTTAGATGTTGCAGCTTTAAGCAGGTTCGGTGTGAGAGTCACTACCAGGTGGCGTTCCTGTTGAACCGCTGCGTTCAACAGGAACCAGCGTCTGACATCGCAGCTCGAAGACTTGAATAATTTTCCAGGTTATTTGTTTAGCTTTCTGACCATCATGCTAATCCGGGTGAGTGTTTGTAGCTGTGCGCTGCTTTACCTGCTGTCTGATCCTCCGTATGTCTTTTTTACTGCAGTGAGCCTCGATGTAGCCAAACTCCGTCAAGTATGGCATTGTTTTATGCCATATTAGATTTGTCGTGTTGATGCATTTTGACGTGCTTCAATTTTCCGCCGAAACACTCAAACTTCCCCATTCACTCAGTGCGTTATAGTTTGTTAGGAAAATAAATTTAAAATATGCTAGTTTTTAAACTTAACATGTCTTGATTGAAATAGCCTAATTATAGTTTTAAAATTAGTAACTTATTCTGGCCTATTGAAACTTTATGTTACCTGTAGTTACAGCAGATGGTTTGCAAAGATCTTTTGAGCTGTCCTTTATCTGTGTGGGAAACAATCAGGAGAAGTTCCAGCTTTTCACACTCATTTGTGAAAAGCCATAAAACAGCAGGAGTTCAGGAGAGTCTCTGCTCTCACTTCGTTTAAACAATGGTGATAAATGGTCTTAGATCGTGACTTGCAGGAAGTTTTAAAAAGGGTCAGAGACAGCTGCTGGTTGGATGAGCAAAGGTACGCCTTATTTGAATAAATTAAAGACAAGAATACGCCTTTACTATAAAACTTCCTACACAGGAGTAACAAATCAGATTTGCTCTCGCAATTCTCCAAAGACGTCTTTGCTTTTCTTTCTTTCTTCTTCTTTTCCATTTGTCTCAGGTAAATGAATGTATGTCTCTGTTGTTCTGCAGTTTCTGTTGTAATTTTATGAGTTGTCTTCTGTTGGATTAAACTCTGTAAGTCTGTGATGTCTACACTACCTCTTTGTTATTAAATTCAATATAATTTCAGATTTTTCTATAACTTTTCTTCTGGTTAACTTAGAA
>NW_015114965.1:48291-61515 GCF_001443285.1 Poecilia latipinna
TTAATCGTAAGAATAATCGATGGATTACTCGATTACTAAAATATTCGTTTACAGCAGCCCTACTATCAACTGTATATTATTGTGGTGAGATCTGGCCTCCAGGTCATCACATTTAGTGTCTAATCTTTTCAGATCCACTGATGGTTGCTCAACCTTACCCTGTAACATAGTGATGTCATCGGTGCATGTAGAGTGATGTCTCCAACTCGCCCATAGTATCCTTCAAGTGCGCGCATCCAGCTGAATGATTGCAATACTGATAGTTAATTCTGACTTCATTGCCGGGAGCTCAGCCTTGGTCCTCGACAAGTTTTTGGTCAGTTTCTCTGAGTTCAGTTTTGATTTCAATCCGGAGTGCAGATAGCAGCTTGGTCTTAAAGGCCGAGGAAGGAGTGTAGCCAGTGAGTTCATCTGGGCAGGAGGGAGAGTCACTACAAGGTGGAGATGTAGCCTGAGAAGCAGGTCTCTATTGCTGTGCAGACAGTTTAACTTTTGAGCTGCCTGATTTATGCTGTAGACAGCGAAGTAGAGAAGATTTATAAATCATTCACGTTCGCTCAAAGGAGGACCATGATTATCTTTCTATCGTTATGGAGAAGTTTGATGAATATTTCTTATCCCAGAGAAATATAAGAGAGAGATCCTGCTTTCACCAGCATGTTCAGTGGCACGGAGAAAAGACTCAGTGTTTCATCCGAGCGCTGTATGACCTATCAGAAACCTGTGAGTTCGGCGCATCGAGGGAGAACATCCAGGACCGCATTGTTGTCAGGATACAGGATAAAGAACTCTCCTGCCAGCTGCAGTTGATGGTGAGTCTAATGTTGGCATAAACGATACAGACCACCAGACAATCTGAAGAGGTGGCAGCTCAGGTGAGCCAACAGGGCAAGTCGGTGAGATCAGTGGAGGAGGTCCACCATAAGAAGAGATACATGTATTGGAAACCAAAACACAGTAAGCAGCAAGGAAATAAAAAGGGACAAATGAAGATAAATGTGGGAAATGTGGAAATGTACAGCATTCTAGAAACAATATGTACCCTGCAAAGGAAACTGTGTGTCACAACTGTTGTAAAATAGGACTCTGGGCCAGGGTGTATAGGACCAGAAAAGCAGTAAATGGCATTACAGAGACTAAGGACAAAGCAACCTCATATTTCTTCTAGGTTCAGTGTGAGATAATCATGAGAAAAGCAAAACATGAACTGTTCAGCTGAAAGTGGATGAAAGTCCAATTGAGTTTAAAATCGACACCAGTACAGACGTCAATGTGATAAACGAAGAAACTTTTCACATACTTAACCCTGTTAGAGCTCTGAGTCATCTGATCATGATCATGCTGACTATAGCACCAGACCTTGTCTTCTACAACATCACCAAACCAGTTTCAGCACACGCAAGCAGTTATGGGCTGGGAGCAATGCTGCTCCAGCTTCACAGAGAAGAGTGGAGGCTGATTTCCTACTGCTCCAGACTCTTCTCAGATGCTGAAACACGCTATGCACAAATAGAGAAAGAATGTCTAGCTAGTGTGTGGGGTTGCAGGGTTTCCCCCAGAAAACTTGCTCAGCCCGGTGGTCGGGGCACCAAGGTGGTCCACCATGTGTTTGTATTAAAAGATGTCAAGTTGACAGGAAATGTAAAAATGTTACTAATTATATGTTACAGGAAAACATTGCCAGTGAAATGCTATTTAAACCCACAACTAGTCTTAAAAAAATAAAATAAAAAAATATAATTAAATTGAATATCAATTATTTGCATTTCTGTTTAATCCAAATTAAGTCAGCGGCATCAGGCCCCCCAGGCCTTTAGGGCCCCATAAATGCTAATATTTTAACACAGATTTGTTTATTGAGATTATCAATGCTGCTAAATTTCATCTGATGGTTTCAGCATACATAAATTAAAAGATTTTAAATTGTTTAACATTTAAATGTAAGATTTTAAGGAGCGGGCAAGTTTACTTTGTAAAAGTTCAAAGAACAATATTCATAGTTGGATTGTTTTGTTACCATAGCAACAATCTGATGCTGTGAGTCTAATCTCAGTTTGTGCTCTGTTTGTTCACAAATACAAATTAGTAAATTATAACTTATTGCTTCTTGGCCAGTTAAACTACTCCCCGTCTCCCAGATTTCACTAAATCTAACACAGAAGCTGTTAGAGGCTCTGATGTTTTAAGCAGGAAGAGGAGCCCCTGCATGATGACCTAAATCATCATGCAGGATCCAAGGCTGTATGAGGCCTTGAGCGTGAGGCAACGAGCAGAGGCACTGGCTGTGTGATTGGTCCGCTCTGCGGCTTTAAATGCATAAAGTATAAACGTATCTTTTAGAAATAAATCTGCTCTGTGGGTGAAACTATGAACAACAGAGACACAATCCGGCTTTAAGATTTAGGAGAAAAAAGAAATTGAGTATTTTTTTTTTCAATTATTATTTTTTCTAAAAATAAAATAAGCAAAGCTTAGCCTGGCGGGGGGCCTAGTAAAGCATGGCGGGCCGCCAGGCTTATAATACACTTTGGTAAACCCTGGGCTTGTGAGAAGCTTGACAGATATCTTTGTGACCTAGATCAGTTCAGGCTGGAAGCTGATCACAAACTACTGATACCATTAGTAAATAATCACAGCACAATAACGTTCCCTGGTGGTGTCAGCGTCTTCGTATGAGACTTATACTGTTTCAGGTTTGGATCTCATATGTACCAGGAAAATCCCTGTCGCCTCTGATGCTCTGTTTCGAAGCCCACTGTCACATGACAAAGAAAAGAGTGACATGTACTCTGAGCTGGACAGTGATGTGGCGACTGTAATCTAAGGCATCCCTGCAACACCATCCAGGATGGATAGTCTTAGAATGGCAGCAGTTGATGGATAGCTTCAGGCTGTCAAACATATATGACATAAGTGGCCAGAGTACAGCAACAATGTGCCATTGAAGATGAAGTGAAAAACAAACTTTCAGAAGCTTCAGCAGAAAGCTGAAATAAAAAAGATAAACTGAAGCTTTTCATTCTACAAGCATTAAATCAAACATTTAGCTACACAGATCAGAAACTAATGACTACAATGCTGCTTCCCAACCAGAAGGCTGTCCATATCAACATCTACGTTGGTCATCAAGAGTACAACACAGAGTAAGGGAAGACAGAGAAATGCATTAAGCTGGAAAATAAATCAGTTACCAATGTTGGCGTGTTTGAGCAGGCGACAGATCCTGGCTTCGCGCTCCAGCTTCTGGTGATCTGTGGGGAAGGAAAAAAAAGTGTTACCCAAGTCCCCCTGAAATTTGGTGTCATCAGGTGTCATGTCATGTTTATGACAGTGTCATGTCAGTCTTATGCCCACCCCCTCAAATAAAGTGTTACCAATGATTTCTGTTAGGTTTAGTATTGACTCCAGATGTTTACATGACAGTCTCTAATATACATTAGAGTTTTAAGAGTGTTGAAGTACGATAACCAGTTACATCAAGTAGTGCAGCTGTACAGTTAAATGACACAGAATACCTGATTTAAGCTGGTTTTTGAACAGATCAAAATGTATTAATGCTCTCATGACACCAACAGTGGAAGAATATAGCAAAAATAACAAACCCTATTGTATTATTACAGTTAATTATAATTATGATAGACAATTGTCCAGATAACAGTAAACCACAGGATCATCTTCCACCCCCACTGTGGAGGACATAACTGCTGGCTCAGATGTTTATGAGGAGTCACTGAGGACATTTGTTTTCCAATTCAAAAAACACAGGCAATGCTGACCCTACCCCTAACCACTGAAAGCACAGAGGGATTTCCCTCCGTGCTTTCTGAGGGGAAGGCACGGAGGGGAATCTCAAACAGCTGACAAAGTGCAACCCAGAGTCCAGCGGACATTGGAGATGATATGTGGAAACAACATTCATGTTTATTCAATATTCCGTGAAAAGAATATCCACAGAAATGACCAGGAGAGGAGTTGGAGCAAAGTTGCTACTGCAGTTGATAAACCCGGTAACTTTTCAGCTGTTCATCGTCAACGTGACATAAATAGATTATAATGATTTTCAGTCAGGACTTCATGCTGGCACTAGCCACATGCATTGCAGGTAGATTGTAGTAAAACATTGATTAATGCCTGGTTTTAAAATGAGTTAACTGGACTTATAGTCATTATTTTGAGTCCATTGTTGGACGGCACGATCAAACCCGATCGAATCCGTTAAACATGGAATTTCTGTCGGATAGTGTGTGGTCTCAGATTTTTTAAATGGGCCGACAATCAGCTGACAGTTCTAAGATGATGTAGTGAGAGCTGGGCATTACGCTAAAGAAATGAGGAAGGGAAGAGCAGTGGAGAGTACCAGAGTTGAGCCTTTTTTTCATCCAGTGTCATCAATGGAAAGAAAAAAAGGCAGGAAGAAACAATAAGCCGATAAAATAAAAGGAGGTCGGTAACTTTCATTTATCGTACGATTAATTGATTTATTGTTTATTGCGACAGGCCTAACAGAAATCTGCTTCTCATTTGCCTGCGCCAGCCACTGGGTTATCATTAATCAAATCAATATCCAGCTTCAGAATGGATTTATCCTACCACTACAATTATCACAGGTGTGTAATAGTCTTAATTTTGGCTCTACTTCAGCACCACTGTGAAAGCATTGAGTTGCAGAGGAAGAGAGGCCACATTGCTGCTGAATTTTGTCCTTTATTACAGTCCAAAAATCAAACCCTTTGTTACAGAAGTGAAGTAAAACTATTGATAAAAAGATTTTTGTTCACATTCTCTAAAAGGTGATCATTTAAACTCTATTCAATAGAATGTATTTATAGAACAATTCACCACAAAGGCTGCCTCAAGGCACTTTACACAGAGAAATATGTAATCTATTCAATCCATAAATTCAGTCAAAAAGATTAGATTAAAAGTAAACACCACACATTATTATCTGATTCCTGGTAAACAATGCAGTCTAGTACGGGTGCGCCAATGTATAGGCCCAGTCGATTTCTTTAATTTTGGGAGATTTGTGATGTGAAGCCAATCTTATCCCTCAATTTTATCTACCTCAGCAAAGATCTAAAAATCTGTTACTGTCCTCTTTTACTCTGTTGTGACAAAGGTTTGACTGAGACTGGCACACCAGGTCATGTCTGCATGTTTGCAGTTAACAGTAGTGACCCCACTGTTACCAATTCAGCAACTTTCTTTCTATATTTTGCAGCATTTCAGACAAAAAAAAGGTAAAAATTGAACTCACAGGTCATGTTC
Organism: Poecilia latipinna; assembly: GCF_001443285.1. NCBI lineage: Eukaryota > Metazoa > Chordata > Actinopteri > Cyprinodontiformes > Poeciliidae > Poecilia > Poecilia latipinna. The sequence continues at coordinate 53,560 of NW_015114965.1, forward strand.
TTAAAGAGCGGTAATCAGTGATTGGTCAGAAAACTGTAATTGGTGAACCCCTACACTCAAGTTTAGTTTATTACTGAAACTGCTTCAAATATTTTCTATCCAATGAAACCCAGCAGATTGCTTCAAGTTACTGACTTGCAGTAGGCCGTCAGACTGATAATGCATGCAAATGCCAGAATCACAACTACAATCAGTAAATCAATGTCTATTATATCTCATCTGCTCATCTGTGCTCTCCGCAGTTCTTCAGATACAAATTCACTTGGAATGGGCTGAAATCATCAGAACACAGGACCTCACAGAATGTCCAAGAATTTTGCTGATGTTCATTATTAAGAAACAAAAACCAACAGTTTTAAAAACACTCAATGTCATTCTGGATGATGTTCTTTTTTTTTTTTTTTTCTTTGTTTCGTCACACTTCGGACATGTCCTGCTGACCACATGGCTTTGGTTTCTGGGAAATCTAATTTTAGCCCTCTCACTCCCCCTCAACTGGTTATTCAAATTAGTTAAGCCAATGCCACGCTCATGCAAATAGGAGTCAGCCTGCAGCTTTAAAAACAAAGAGAAGCACTAAATACAGGGTGTCCCATGAAAAAGTGGCCCACATTACTATAGTATTACTGGCGGCCTTCCGTAAAGAAAGAACTTGAAATGCCAAAATCTTTACTCATGCTTTCCAGAAAATGCTGGAAATGATCCCCTTGTGCGTCAATGCAGTATTGGACGCGCCTTAAAATATCGTCATATATGCGACGCAACTCTGGGGCACCAGTGCTCTGAATTACATTCCGAATGTCGTCTTTCAACTGCTGTAAAGTTTTTGGGTTATTAGCATACACTTTGAAAAGTGTACAAAAAAGTTTAAAAAAAGTTTTAAAAAGTAGTTTAAAAAAAGTAGACTACTTTTTCGTGGCCCACCCTGTAGTACAACAGTTCATGAAATATGCTCCAACGCTGTAGGAACACATGTGAAGAGAGATCTAGGAGGACAGAGAGGGGACTGCATGGATCAGATTTGTGACCTCCCAGCCACTTCCAATGAGTTTTTCCTTATGCATCAGCATCTAAAGTCTTATTGTCCAGCTTTAGTTGGAATGAAAACTTTTTGATCCACTCAATGTTTTTCCCAATACTCCTCAACGTATTCTCCATGTGTTTTGTCAACCAGTAGAAGGTTTCTCAGGCATCAAGGGCATCTTCAATCCTTGTTCCACAGTATGCACCAGAGTGGTCAACAAGAAAGTGTGCATTCTAAACAACAGTGGAATGCACTATGAAGCAGCAGTTGTAATGGCTCGACACACTGGGAGCAGTAAAAGACAGCAACAGGACAAAGTCATTGCCACTCTGGATGAAATCTAACATACGGACACAATAGCAGTGACATAATCTAAACATTTTCCAGTGTTCATGTGAGTGTCACAAGTCAAGGTATACATGCCTAAATGCTTGAAATGTCACATGTACAAATTTCTCTGCTCGCTAGGCTAGAGGAGGGCAAGCAATTGTTGCCTCATCACGCAAGTTCCATAGGATATGAATGGAGAGGGAGTGGAATGGCCTCCCATGTGTCTCCCATGCATCTTCAACAACACTGATGCAAGAAAGGAGAAAATAATCTGCAGTTATTAAGGCATTTGCTGCAGTCTGTCCAGCTGAATAAGTTCAGTCATTTTACTGCTCAATGTAGACACCAACTCTCAGGACACCTATTTTGAAGGTTTCTGATGTGTCCTACTGGAAGAAGACCCCTCTAGGCAGAACCTTGCAGGGTCCAGTTCGCTGGTGGGTAGAAGAATTTACTCCTTCTTTCCCTCTTGAACTGTTTGCCTCTGACACTCTCTGCTTAACAGCATGGCTAATATTTTGTTGAGCAATATTTAATTTTGGAGCATTTCAGTTCAATTAACCACAAAAATAAGACGACCCACATACATGTTCTGATAGATAATCAGAAGTGCAGGTGTTTAAATTAGCTAATCAACCACCGCTAGTGTTCAGGCGATCACTTCATAATGATCGCAAAATGATGATTCAAAAACATAAGTCTGCAACGGACAGAATGTTCTGTTTGGTGTTTTTATGTACTTTTATGTGTGGGAAATGTTTTTGGGTTCTTTTAGTGTTAAATCCTGATGCACTTGAACTAATCTTTGCTCTGAGCTCCCAGGGCTGTTGCCATGGCAACAAGTCTACCTGTGACATTAAGCTAACAGACTGAGGTAAAAAAAAAAAGTCACCCGTTTTTCTACATTTTTCTCGTGGACTAATTGCATCATTTGTTCGTAGAACGTGGTGATATTCAGATCAATCATCAAATAGGATGAAATATTTCATAAAGCATATAGGAGCCAAAGTTTGTTACATTCTAAACCATGACTCCTACAGCGACAATTAAACAAAATTAAATTATTGGCCAATATCAAAAGAGAAAGTTGCTTAGTTCTGTCTTGTGTCTTTACAGAACTGACAGAAACCAAACTATTTATAGATTTATATGCAGAGAGAATATATATTTTACAAATCCAAACATCAGCATCTCAGCTTTAAGACACATTTTATAGAATCCAGTAACATCAATGGTCAATCTACTCACCAACTCTTCCAACCAGACCCAAAAAAGGTTTTGCATCTTTAATATTTGCTAAATATTAAAGACACATCATGTCTCTTCTACTGTATGTAAGTCAGCAGGACAAAAGGTTTTGCCAACCAACTGAAGGACAGCTGTGGAGTCAGAATCACATAACTGAAAAATACCAAGTTTTCACTGACAAGGATTCATTTGGTTACACAGAAGTTATCAATTCTGCTTTTGAAATGTTTAATAACATTTTGATTGTTATAGAATCTTGTGCTGTTGATGTTTTTAACACTTGAAAAATCAGGCAATAAAAGGCAAACGTGATAATTCTTCACAAAAAAACATTACTGAATTATGACAGTTTACATCTGTAGGCAGGCATTGAGCAAATACAGGCTGATTCCATAAATTAGAATGACTGAAAAGTTCCTTTGTCAGCAGTTCCATCACCAAGTGAAATACTTTATTCAGATTAATTAGATGTTTTAACACATTTCGTAGTATGTTTAATAGCTACTAAAAGGTTATTTTCAAAAGGTACTATTAATCTGACAAGCCTGATTAGGACATATATCCTAATTTATTGAATAAGACTGTCTGGCATTCACATGTCAGTTTTGGGATTACTCTTAGAACTTAAAAAGAAAAAGTCGTCCAGTAACTGTGGGTGCATCAGCGCCCCCCGGCTCCTCCTCGTCCCCACCAACTTGCAACATAAAGTTACGCCCTTGAATATAACAATAGCAAATCTTTAATGTATTGTGGTGCATTGATTGATTTATAAACCATCGGTAGTATTTTAAAGTCTATTCTGTGAGCTATTTATCTCCTTTTAGTCTTCGATAACAACTAGATGACTTTATGTCCTGATACAAACCTGAAAAACCAAAATGGATGCACTTTTTTTCTGAATGTACTGTGAACCCTTCAAGGATCATTTCTATATTTTCATCTTTTAAACACAAAACTTCGTACTACATCATCTACAGCCCCATATTTGAAAGTGCAGCATATCCGCACTAGAAAGTGAATCCACTGACAGCTTTTGGCAACTTACGATGTGACGGCAGCAAATAAAAGTGAAGGAAGCCATAAAATCCCAGTCTTTCCTCGCAGGCTAGTGCCTACAGAAGAGGGTCAGCCCTTAAATCCAATCTCCTCCCTCTAATCTGCTAAAGATCAGAATGAGAACTTCTCGGAGATAAAAGATAATCTTTCTCACCGACAGGACAGAGGGAAAAGAAATAAGAGGAACACATTAGTAGGGAACTAAAAACTGAAGACTGGTGTGGTGATAATACTGGCCTGTTTAGCAGAAGCTTGGCAGATAACTGGGTTACATCTGATTCTGGATAGGTCTGGACACCCAAACTGCTCATTTATGCACAAAGAGCATCCATCCAGCCCAACAGATTTGCTTCCCCCCCCAGAGCATAAAGAGATCTGCACCTGCTTCACATATTCAAACATCATGCATCACTGATTTACTCAATGCTGCAACACAAATCAACCCCATACACTGAGGAAGGAAGCATGAAACCAGGCAGCAACATCATATTCACCCAAACAAGATGTGCTCTGCAGCTGACTGGGACACCACTGCACTCTAATGAAAGAGTTGCAGCACCATGAGAGCTGCTCACTTTTAGTTAGACCCTATTTGGGAGTAGCACAGATGTGAGCAGTGGCACAGGGTAAGCCAGGTTTTAACAGTTCCAACTCCTGGTGGTTAAGGGTTTTAGGCATTTTCAGACCTACAATGATGCTGTGTATGTGCTGGCTGAATGTTGTCACCATGAAAGCTTCCTTTGGGAACTCAGACACACTGGAACATACTGTAAACCCACTTCAGCAACTCCAGGTTAAAAGCAGACTGAACCTCCCTAGAGGCAGCAATAACTTCTTCCTCTGTTGTCTTTTGGTCTCTGCAAGCCAGCACTTGCAAAATTACCAACAACCCGGTGTGACAACATTCCAGTTCAACTTAAGGAACACAAATTCACTGGAAAATACACGGGTGTTTAGAAACACACACACACACAATGTAGTAAGAGCTGAGGAAAACTACTGCAGTCAGCGAGGGTTTAAGAGATTAAGCCGAGATAAAACTGGAGTCTGCCCTCTAATTGAAAAGGGGATCTACATATAAGCTTTGTCACTAATTTTTACATTTACATAAATGCACCAAATTCAGACTGAAATATGAGATTTAAAAGGTGAATAGTGAAGGTGGGTGACATCAGAAACGCCATTCACACCCCATCCACCTGTGGTGAAGAAAACATTCCCTGCCAGCGACCTTTATTTAACACCACCCACCTGACTCGCTGTCACCCGTTTGCTCCATCTTGAGTTTTTCTTATGAAAAGCAGAACCACTTCATCTGGCCTGTCCATGTCACAGCGGGCAGCTTGCGTCTTACTAAGGACATGCAATACATAACCATTCGTCAACATTTACCACCACTGCACTGTCCTTTTCCAGAAACAACAACATGTCTTCTCCAACCATCCAGCTATATTCTACTGGAATTGAGTAGTAGTGATATTGCAGGGTTTAAATTAGGGCTGTTGTAAACAAATATTTTAGTAATCAAGTAATCTATCGATTATTCTTACAATTAATTGAGTAATCGGATAAAAGAAAGATAAAGTAAAACACTGGTAAATCTAACATAACAGCAGTATTACTATCGCACATCAACATCAGTCCTACTTTTCACAGTTGAGCTTCCCTAACAATAACTTTTCTGTAGTTTAGAAAATTAACTCGTAACAATAATAGCTCACTTTCTAAGTTAACCTGAAGAAAAGTCATACAAAAATCTGAAATTATATTCAATTCAATAATAAAGAGTCAGGCTCACAAATATGCAAGTAATAACCTGGCCAGAACACGGTGCACTAAATAATAAAATGTCATTTAAGAAAGCGTCAAGGCAGATAAATTTTCCTCGAGGAATTTTAATAATCGAGGTACTCGAATCACTCGAGGAATCATTTCAGCCCTACTCATCACTTGCTGATAAAGTCCTAACCCTCATCTAGTAAAACCACCATTCACCTTTTCTTGACAGAGAAGGGTTTCAGATATGACCATATTTTCCTTAGCTCCACTCAAAGCAGCCATAATCCACAGTGGATAGGCGGGTGGAGGAGGTTTGCTTGATGTGATGCAATGACAGTGGCACGAGACTGGGATTATAAACCCTGGATTACACATGCAAGCACAGAAAAACAAATCCACCTCTTGACATGCTCCACATTTCACTCGCACTCACTTTGCCCTGAATAATGCTGCATCAACCCATCACACATATCTTTGGTCCTTTGTGAACCTGCCTCATACACCACTTTCTGAGAGACTATCAAACAAGTGATAAGTATTGGCTATTGATCTTGTTCAATTACCTTGAAGGACAGATCCTAAAACAAGGGCATAGAGTAATTTGCATTTGATGAAGTGTAACCCTGAACAACCGAAGACATTTTTCCCTCTCCTGTAGCTCATCAAGTCTGTATCCAAGAGTCAGTCACACTCAAGTGGAGGCGTTAAATCTCAGTGATGTGACACAACCTTAATTATCCACTGCTGAGGGCGCCATGAACACTAGCTCAGACAAATTCAAGACAGAATAGGAACTCTCCGTTTTTCCAACGAAAGCACTGAGGAAGTCTTGTATAGATTTCTAAATGGGGACTTTGTAGCTTTGGTATTGACTACTATGAACATAGAACTAATAGATCCTAAAAAAATAAGATGTAAGAAATCAAAGGGAAAAAATAATTGATGGATGTTACCTTTCTTCTTTTTTTTTTTTTTTTACAGTAACATACTGTAAGTGTTTCCCATATATGAGAAAAGAACCTAGTTGTTTAAATGCTTCTTACATTAAAAGGAGCAGTATTCTGTGGTTTCCAAGTACAGGGTGCCATTTTACAGCATAATGAAGTCACTATCATCTTCAGTTGTTATAAAAATGCTGTATCAAATACGACTTAAAAGAATTTTAACACCTAAATTGGGCCTCTGTCTCTTTAAAAACTCCTGCCCTTTTTCACATTCTGCCTTCAGGAAGACGCAGAGTGTTAGCTCCTCTAACCCTGTGAAAGAGTTTTTACCAGCATTGCATTGAGAAGTAAGCCTGTCACAATAAGCAATATATCAATTAATCACATGACAAATTAAAACCAGCTCAATACTTTTCATTTGCATGTTTTGGTGTTTTTCTCTTCTCTCTCTCTACCAAAAACTGGATGACAAAGATCTACAGACTACCTTCTCAAATATACGGAGCCCTCCAGGGAACACGGGGAATGTTTTTTCTTTGGCGTTCCCTCACAATAATCTACTGATCAGTTCATGCGGCATAACTGATACTGTAAGCCTTTCTTAAGGTGGCTGCCGTACTTTCTGCTTTAATACAAGGTTATGTAAGGTTTTTCCATGTATGCCAGGCATGTATGCCACCGTAAGAAAGGCTTACAGTATCAGTTATGCCGCATTAACTGATAAGTAGATAATTGTGAGGGAATGCAAAAGTTTCCAAAGAAAATACATTTCCCATGTCCCCTGAAGGGCTCTGTACAAATCTTTTTAAAAAGAACACTTCTGTTTACAGATACTTCATAATTCATTTTATTTTGTTGTCTGAAATGGAAAGAAATATCCAAAATAAATAAAACAGTGTTAAATGTTCATTAACCAGAATCAAAATCCCTCTAAATATTCATTAGAATTTAAAGTTTGTTGATTTTTGAGAATGAGTTCTTGTATTATATCATTACTATTGTATTACTTGAAAAATGTCTTAAAACATCATTTATTGAAATAACTTCTGGGACAAATTTTGTTATTGTAACAGGCCTACTGAGAAGTTGCTTGTATTATAAGCTCTGCAGATGCGCAGTTTTACCAGGTGTTTGCTAAAATTGTTTCTACTGTGTGCATTGATGCATTAATAAAATAAACAAGTATAACCATTTTAAAGGGTGTCTAAAGTATTCATGAATTTCAGCTAGTTATGGTCCTTTACCCCTATGAATACAGGTCCACAGTAGAATAACAAGCATACGTTCTGTCTGGAGAATGCTGGAAGTTGAAACTATGTGGAAATCACCTTAGAATCCTTTACAGGTTGATGCTCAATGCTGATGTCTTTCTTGCTTATTAGGAACACACATCTGTACAACTCAGGGGTAAATGAACTTTGGATAAGGGCCATGACCAACAGTAAAACTACAAAACATGTTCTATAAATGCTTTCTAAATTATATTATAATTATATTGTTATTACAAACATATCGTTTTGCATTGTGGCCAAAAAGTTGGATTTTGGTTTCATCTGACCTCAGCACCTTCTTCCA
>NW_015114965.1:63815-65050 GCF_001443285.1 Poecilia latipinna
TCATGAAACAATATGTGTTTACAGATATTGTGTGTATATTTTAAAATACTGTGCCTTGCAAAAGTATTGGGCCTCTTGAACTTTTCAACCTTTTGCCACTTTTCAGGCTTCAAACATAAAGAGCTAAATTTTTTATTATTTTGTGAAGAATCGACAACAAATGGAACACAATTGTGAGGTGGAACGAAATTTATTGGATATTTTCAACTTTTTTTAGCAAATAAAAAAACTACAAAATGGGGTGTGCAATATTATTCGGCCCCCTTGCGTTAATACTTTGTAGCCCCACCTTTTGCTGTGATTACAGCTACAAGTCACTTGGTTTTGTCTCTATCAGTTTTGCACATCAAGAGACTGAAATTCTTGCCCATTCTTCCTTGCAAATCAGCTGGAGCTCAGTGAGATTGGATGGAGAGCGCTTGTGAACAGCAGTTTTCAGCTCTTTTCACAGATTCTCAGTTGGATTCAGGTCTGGACTTTGACTTGATCATTCCAACACCTGGAAACGTTTATTTGTGAACCATCCCATTGTAGATTTTGCTTTATGTTTGGGATCATTGTCTTATTGGAAGATAAATCTCTGTCCTAGTCTCAGGTATTTAAAGACTCCTACAGGTTTTCTTCCAGAATGGTTCTGTATTCGGCTCCATCCATCTTTCCATCAATTTTAACCATCTTCCCTGCTGAAGAAAATCAGGCCCAAACCATGATGCTGCCACCACCATTTTTGACAGTGGGGATGGTGTGTTACGGTGATGAGCTGTGTTGCTTTTACACCAAACATATCGGTTTGCATTGTGGCCAAAAAGTTGGATTTTGGTTTCATCTGACCTCAGCACCTTCTTCCACATTTTTGCTGTGTCTCCCAAGTGGCTTGTGGCAAACTTTAAATGAGACGTTTTATGGATATCTTTGAGAAATGGCTTTCTTCTTGTCACTCTTCCATAAAGGTCAGATTTGTGTATGACTGTTGTCTTATGGACAGACTCTCCCACCTCAGCTGTAGATCTCTGCAGTTCATCCAGAGTGATCCTGGGCCTCTTGGCTGTATCTCTGATCAGTTTTCTCCTTGTTCGAGGTGAAAGTTTAGAGGGACGGTCGGGTCTTGGTAGATTTGGTCTGATACTCCTCCCATTTCAATATGATCACTTGCTCAGTGCTCCTTGAGATGTTTAAAGCTTGGGAAACATTTTTATATCCAAATCCAGCTTTAAACTTCTCCACAACAGTATCTG
>NW_015114965.1:68921-72189 GCF_001443285.1 Poecilia latipinna
ACCCCACTTTGCAGTTTTTTGTTAAAAAAGTTGAAAATATCCAATAAATTTCGTTCCACCTCACGATTGTGTCCCACTTGTTGATTCTTCACAAAATAATAAAAATTTTAGATCTTTATGTTTGAAGCCTGAAAAGTGGCAAACGGCTGAAAAGTTGAAGTGGCCCAATACTTTCGTAAGGTACTATGTATGCCAGGGGATTCCACAAAAAACATTTAAAAAATATCCTCAAATGTCAACATTTAATTATTTATCCAATACATGAACTTCAGGCTTTGGCTTTGACAAAGACATGATGAGGGTGTGACCAAATTTAGTTTATTCCACTTGGCGTCGTTCTTGTTCTAAGTTTCATAGAAGTCTTTAGCCAGGTAGCAACGTATGGAGAACGTCTCAACGCGTGACGTCATTACCGCTTCTTACTTGTCACAACAGCGCAGCGGATGATGAGCAGCCCGGTAGCAGTCGCCTTTATCTGCGTTTGATCGTGGCATTTGTTAATGGTAGAGTACCGGAATGGCGACAGCAGGAAAGGGAAACTGGTAACGGACTGTTCCATCATCTGCCACACTACTGTTACAAGCGTAGTGTGCATGAAGTCAGCATAGCTTAGCCTAGCACCGAATGTCAGCTATGATGAGGAACGGCGGGCCGGACTAACTTTAGAGGTCCGCTCACCCTGTGGGCTGCACTAATGTTATACTTTCATACCACGGTGGGGGCCACGAGACATCGTCCTGTGGGCTGCAATTGGCCCGCGAGAATGAGACCTCTGTTGTATGCTGAGGATAGTGGGTTGTGGTTCCTTTATGTATATTTTCTTGTCTGTAAATATTATTGCTGACTGCTTGTGCACAACATGTTGACACAAAAACATCTACAAATCACTACAAGGAGTTGAGCAGTCCAACCTGTTGGCAAACAAGTAACAGGTTGCTAACATGTCAGCTTGCAATCATATTATGCAATTGTAATGATTGAAATGCCAATGTCTAATCCAGTGTTTTTCAACCCTGGCCCTCAAAACACACTGCCCTGGAAGTTTTAGGCATTCCCCTAATTCAGCAGACATGATTTCAATTGATGACTGATTAAAAGGGTTTTGCTGAAATGCAATCATCTGAATGGGGTGTGTTGAAGCAGGGGGAACATCTAAAACATGCAGGGCAGAATGAAACACCAAAAATAAACAGAGGCTTCAGGTCGCATCTTTCCAACTCTGTAGCCCTGACTCAGCCCCCCAAGTGGTTTAATAACAAAGTTTGCTTGGGACATGCAGCAAAAACAACTCATTTGAAATTGTTAGGGACATGTTTGGACCTCCAAATGACAGCAATCCAAATGTTGAAAATAATGTGATCAAGGTCAGTACCCAGGTGACCTTAATAGCCCAAGTAGTCACCAAAATGAAGCCAAAATGTGGTTACAACCTATAAGACCATCACTACTAACAGGAAACTGTGACTTGAGTGTGAGACTGACTCGAGTTGCAAACATCAAAGTCTCAAGTCTCTGTAACAAATATTATCTCATGAGACGAAGATTGTAATATGTGAGGCTGTTAAAGTAGAAGCTGAAATTCAGTCAGACTTTTCATTTTTCTTGCAGCACTAGTGCCTATTCCTATATCAAATGGGATAAATATTTAATCTGATCATTTTTAATATAATTTTCAACATCATGGTGGCGTTAGCTTTTACAGTTTTTAAGCAGTTCAGAAGAACCGCTAAAGTCTCTTATTTTTGGATTAGTTATAAATAGGAAAATCCATTTTGTTCATCACTGGTCAATACAAATTTTCTGTTTGACTTATTATTGTATTATATATATTTTTTAATACAAGTTAGAACTGTGGTATATGCAGTACAGTGAAAGTGTACAGGCATAGAGACACAATGACCCAGTAATTAAATCATTTACCTCCTTTTATGGCTTCATATTCACCATTGTTTTTCTTTGCAGGAATGTATTGCGACAAATTGATGGTGTTGAAACCTAATTCATGCTGAATCACACTAGACTGCAGATGGGGGGCATGTTATAGTGTTGAATTGGTTTTGCTGTTGTGCATTTTTAAAGGTAAAGGTAATTTTATTTATATAGCACATTTTCAGCAACAAGGCAATACAAAGTGCTTTGCAAGATTTAAAAGGAAATGCAAACAAAATAAAGGAAAGAGCAAAAAAAAAAAGGAAAAAGGAAGAATCTAATGTTAATCTAAAGAATGTAAACTAAGTGCTCATGTTCAGGGTTGCTAAGTATCCTCTGATCTAATTCCATTTCTGGGTTGAAGAACAGGAGCCTAAAGAGTATTACATAACTGGGAGAATATACACTCCCAGTTAGACCAAATAAGACTCAACTACAGACAAAATTAAAAAGATTTAAAAAATGTTTTGTTTTTGTTTTTTTAGATAAAAACCACACATTTGTTAAATCAGATTGAAAACTAAACCTTTCTAAACTATGTCAAACTGATAAGTAGAGAAAAAAATATCAGTTTCTAAACAGAATTTGAGTTTAATTTGATGTATGAGGCCTTACATCAGTGGTCTTCTCTGGGAATGGGGGACAAATATTAAAGCATTAGCAATTATTATAGTGTGAAACAATTGGATCTGATTTTACCCAGAGTCCACGCCACCAGCAAGCAATCGTTTCTCAATGGCCGATTGTCCACATCCTCTGGGCAAAGTAAAGCTTAGAACAAGAAGGGGCTGGATTTTACCAGAAAAGGACCAACTACATGCTAAAGCACCAGCAGTTTCTCATAAAATTAAATCTGCTAGATGTTCAAATGATTAGACTCTCTAGCTAAATGTGTAGTTTGGTTTATTTTTAAAACGTGACAATACATATAAATGAATATTGGCATATAAAAAAAGGGATTATAGTCGTATGGTTCATTACCGTCTCTAGTCCCATCGGAAGGTTGGTGTCAAACACAACATGGGACAAAAGAGAGTAAGTCACAATAACGGAAACCTAATATTAAAACAACAATGAGATAACTATGTCCTTTCAGTTCTGGGCTGTGCAGGGAGTTGGAGGTGGGAGTTTTGGTTTGTTCTAGAGATGTGCCGATCAGGTTTTTTCCTGCCGATTCTGATCACCCATGAGGGCCGATCACCGATACCGATCATATAATTTTTAAAAAATTTTTAATCATAAGCACTACCGGTTACATTATGTGGAAAAAAGAACCATGAATTCACCTTAATTTAGACAAAAATTTGTTTTTAATAACTTAAAACCTCTCAACATTGCC
>NW_015114965.1:74231-78176 GCF_001443285.1 Poecilia latipinna
TATATATATATATATATATATATATATACATATATATATATATAATTTTTTTTATAATTTTTTTTTGAGTGACATATTAGAGAACATTTTCTAAGTTTAATTGCATGTGTTAGTAATGTAATTCAATGCCAACAAATAAACCTACCATTCTCTGACTGGATGTTGAATGTTTTTTGTAAAGCTTGGTCACCAACATTAGCCTGCAATATTGACAAAAAGCAAACACAATACAACAGTTTAATAATTTAAAATAGACATTAATATTGTTAGATAATGAACAAAAATGTAAAAATTAAGATTATTATTTATGAAACCAACATAAGTTTGTTTATATATTTCCTGCACTGTATATAATTGAACGAAGATAATAAATAAGCAAACTTACCACCAACTAGCAAGACGTTAGCAGCCTCCATCCCTTCGGGCTCCTTTCGTGACACACATTTCATTTCCATCGGTTATCGTCCAGTTGTGTTGTCGTCTAATTTGGAGTAGGACGTCACCAGCTTGAATTTACCAAAATTAGTAACTATTATCAAGGCCTGAGGTGGGCAATCCTGGTCCTGGAGAGCCGGTGTCCTGCAACTCTTAGATGTCTCCCTGGTCCAACACACTTGAATCCAATAGCTGAATCACCTCCTAAGTGCAGTCAGGTTCTCCAGAGTCCTGCTAACGACCTGATTATTTGACTCAGGTGTGTTAAAGTAGAGACACATCTAAAAGTTGCAGGAGACGGGCCCTCCAGGCCTGGAGTTGCCCACCCCTGATCAAGGCCCTCTCTACTTTTAAGGCAATATTATTATGCGAGTAAAAATGGAAATTTGAACGTCTGTATGTTAGCGTCAAGACTTTTCTTCTTTTTATGGCGTTTTTCAAAAAAAAATGAAAGTGTGGAATACCGCCATCATTTGGTCTGGAGTATGAACTGGAGCTACTGACTCATGGATCTTTCATCATACATCTGAAAACGGATTGGGTAAAGACAGCTTCCGTGTTTTTGTTAAAAAACTGAAAACAACAGATCATATTCAGAGAGATGCTACATTTATTAAGGACAGGTATTGTTTTTGTTGTAGCACCTCTGTCACTAAACTGTCAATGTTTGATATTTTGAGGCATGAACACATTAGTTACTTTGTTAAAAAACATTACATCAGGATTATCATTTTTTATTCTTTTCCATTTTAACAAACGTAGTACAAGATTATTAAGCCACCTGAAAGGCACACTTTATTAGCCTAAAGTATACACTGGGATGTAATTTAAAACACACTGAAATTAATCATTTAAAGTAAGCATTAAGTGAATTTTAAAAAATTCTATTTTGAGCATGTTTTAAAATATACACACAATATCTTTGACAGATATTTTAAATATCTTTTAAATATACACCAGCGCAAGTGTATATTTACACTTGAGCAAATACATATTTTGTTCACTTAAAGTATAATTTTATTTAATATATTTCTTAAAAGTGTATTTTGGTACAATTATATTTAAGTATGTTTAAAGTTATAATTTCGAAATTGGTACAAGCATACTTTTAGTATACTTCATATATATTTATAGGTAGTACACTTAATACTCAGTATATTTAAAATGTATTTTCACAAATGTAAGTATGTTTGAAATACACTAAAGAATATGTTTTTTTTATTAGGGACACCATTTACCTAAGTCTTACAACAATTATAGTAGCACAAAATATAATAGATGCCCCATTTTTCTTTTGCTTTCTGTTTAGTTAATTTATATTTTGTTTATTTTCTGTAACCACTGTTTGTTCTTTAGTTATTTGCATTTTATCCACCTACTGTGGTATGGAAATATTTTCTGGGTTTTTTGTGTGCTTTGTTATCTTTTTGGTTTTTATTTTGTCATTTATTGTTTGGTGTTTATTATTCAAATTACTGTTTGATGTCAGATTTTGAATGGTGTTCATTGTTGTGTTAAAAATCAGAAATAAAGTTTTAAAAATAAATAAAATGAACACAAACATCATGTAGGGTTGGGCGATGTTTCGCGAGTTGTTCTACTTACGATTGTTAAAATGGCTATATCGTAACCATTGAGTATAAATTGTCGTTCAAATAATAAGCTTTCACCATTAAATTCACTGCAAGTATGGTTTATCCGACAACCTACGAATGCATCACTAGCCCCTCCCCCCTCCCAACCTGAAAATATTCTACCAATCACGCTGTGTGGAGAAAACAAACATAGGGTGCGTTCACACTGCAGCCTGAAGTGACCCAATTCCTATTTTTTTTGACGTAATGCGACCTGTATCCGATCTTTTCATGGCAGTGTGAACAGCACAGGTCAGATTCTTTTTCGAATGTGACCCATATCCGATTCAAATGCGACTTAACGTTCAGGTCGCCTTCATCCGAACTGAACGTCACTGATTCTCAACAAATCTCACTATTCTGTGTCCTGATACGCGCAAGAGGGAAGAAAAACAACAACTAACAACAACTATGACGGATTATATGAGGATTAAGTTGTTAATATGCTGCTCCAGCTGGACAACAACTTCAAATATGTAAGCTATGCTCCACCATTAGCCTCCATGTTTACTTCCGCAAACACTGAGCACTTCTTTTTATGGCAGCTGGCAGAACACTGAGGACACTGACACTATTGTGCCCTCTACTGCGCATGCGGTAGAGGGCGTTTGCCCGTTCACACTGCAGAACGCATACAGTTGAATTTACTGGCAGTGTGAACGGCCCCGGCAAAAAAATCGAAATTGCCAAAGAATCGGAATTGGGTCACTTCAGGTTGCAGTGTGAACGCACCCAAAGTGACAGCGACAGTTTGGCAAGTCATGAATGAGACGGAAACTGATGAGGAATCAGATGAACTAGTTTAGTTCCGAAGAGAAACAGCGCTGGATTAATTTGGTAGTAGTTCAGATTTTATATGGAGGATATCGAACAAAATGAGGCAATTTGTGAAACATGTTATAAAACTATTGCCACAAAAGGTTCAACCACAAATTTATTTCACTACCTAATGAATGAGACTGTTCTTTTACATACCGTTTAGAGCCACACTGCCGCGGTAGAACTAGTCCATTAAAGTGAAACCTGGAGACATAGGTATGATTCATTTAGTGCTCTGCAATGGGAAAAATAACGCAAAACTTATTCTTTTTTTTCTCGCTCTCCGTGTTAGCTTTACAATACATGCAGACTCGTGGCCATAGCAACTGACATCAACGCAACTTTATGTATCAGGAAAATACTCAAACATTGCCCCCACATAGAAAAGAACATTCATTCCTTACAGTTTTGGGCTTTTAGGCTTGACGTGTATTTTGCGAGTATTAAGCAAATAAGTGATTGTTGTGGTAGATTAGTTACCGCTGCTTTTAGCTAAGCTAACACAATGGTGGCTGATTAGCTAATTTAAACACCTTCTTTGCTGATGATCTGTCAGTTTGTGTGTAGGTCGCCTTTTTTATTTTTAAGATGAACCAAAATAACTTATTCCACAACACGTATGTTACGTTTGTCAAAGTCAAGCAAGCAACTGACCTACTTCCCTCTCCCTCGCTATGTTTTTCTTAATTAAAACATTTTTCTGACCTTGTTATCTAGTCTTAGTGTGGACAGTTCATAGCAAAACACTGCATCCCTTTTTATTTCATATAATCGAGATTACATTTAAGTCTAGCAGGGAAATGGGGATGGAAACTTGCATGGGTGAAATCATGCTGCAAGGGGTCTATAGTTTAAAAATAACATTTGAAGCTCATTTAAGAATATCGTGATATGTATCGTGTATCATGATATAGCAAAATATATATTGGGATATTAGATTTTCCTCACATCCCCCAGTCCTAACACCATGTATAATTTTGCTTCCAATTATATTACCTTTGTGTTCCTAGCTGTTAGCATAAATGTAATAAACTGCATTAACTTTGCCATTACAAAC
>NW_015114965.1:80350-90250 GCF_001443285.1 Poecilia latipinna
GATCGGTTTGTGTGATCGGCAACAAGAGATCACCGATCATACACTTTTTCACGGAAATCGGCCAATTATGATCGGTGGTCGATGGATCGGCACACCTCTAGTTTGTTCGTTTTTTTTTTTGTTTGTTTTTTTTTAAAATAAGATTCCTAATGATATGCATACCAAGTAGGTTCCAATAAGAAAGGAAAAGAAAAGCAAGGCATTTTTTGTTTTGAAACAAACCATTTTTTGTTAATACACCATTTGGATGCAGACCTTTAGCCATTTCCAAGTTTGGAAGCTGCAATTAGAAGCCAACTTCAGCGGCTGATTCCTCCAAATTATGAAAAATCTGACAGCTGGCATCTGTGTCCAAGAGTGTAACGAACTGAAACAAGTTCCGTTAGAGCAGGGGTGTCCAAAGTGGGTCCTCGAGGGCCGGCATGCTGCATGTTTTAGTTATCTCCCTAGTGGTTGTAACAGCCTCCTCATCAAGTCAGTGTTCTGCTTAGGCCTCTAATGAGCCATCATTTGATGCAGGTGTATAAAACCAGGGAGAAAACTAAAACATGCAGGATGCCGGCCCTCGAGGACCCACTTTGGACACCCCTGCATTAGAGCATCCACATGAAAAATAAAGTCAGAAGTTACAGCTCTGTTTTGCTAAATGCCTCCCCTACCTGAGCCTCCGCTGGATTTTGGTAACTGTCATTGTTGTGATTTGCCAGTAGCATAAAATATACAACGGCCTAAGTAACCACTTTCTTGTCGAAAGATGATTTAGGCAAAACAATTAATTACTTTTTTCAAAAAATTAAATCATTACTCTAGGAAGGTGACAATATATAATTCTGTTACTCAGTGTACTGTGAACCAGTCAATAGGCAGAAATTGCCATGCCAGACAAATGGTGTTGTGTTTTCAGCTTGTCGTTAACACTTTTGACTTTTAGCTTCTAACTCCTGTTAGAATAAACCCACCTCCAATGTACCAAGTTCTCATGTTCCATATCAGAAGTGTTAAACTGAAGAGATTAAGAAGCACACAAAGTACAATAATATCCACCATTGTTTTTCTTGTTACCTGCCCTTGCATATAGAACAATCTAAGAGTCAATAGTGCACACGGTTTCAACTGCATGCTAAAAAAAAATCACAGTGCCACCTAGTGGCCTGGCAAGACAAATACAGCGGATTTAAGATATCTTGCCAGTGCCGTCTAAGGGTAGAACTTTTTCTCCAATCAACATCCAAAAATACAGTCAGCTTCAAGACAGCACCCCTGGAGAAACATAGTCTAATTGGTCCTGATAATATCAGTAGTATGGGAGACTGCAGTAGAGAAGAAATGTCAAGGTTTTGAGTCAGACGTCCGTTAAAGAACACACACAGAACATCCGATCCCTCCTACCCTTCTCCCCCACTATTCAAATATTTTTCAACTGTACACTTGTGTGCAACAGAAGTTCACTTCCTCTATTAGTCACACATGCTCTGTCAGCTCCATCTACATTTGAAGTTAACCAGGACGAATTTTTTTTAACAGAACTGTGACTAGAATTTGTTCACCATTTTTCTTAAAGGAAGCAATATACAATCTACAAAGCTGCTTCATGTTACAGGTTCAAAGGTGAGATATATGGGATAGAATGTGCAGCACTGGAGTTCTAAAACCTTAATAGAATGTGGACAATGATTTGAAATGGTTAATAAAATGTCCCTGTGCTCCAGTCTGAACCTTAAAAACATAATAAAAAAGCAATACAAAACGAGGAAAAGGCAAAGCAATCTGTGTGGTTTCAACAAGGTGAAAAGGTAATGATTCGATGCCCACTTTTCATTGTCTTTCCCCCTCTTCCAGGGCAAACATTGAGATAACAAAAAGTAAGAGTCCATTATTCAAATTAAGAAAGGTGTCTAAAACATATAACAGCACACTTGTTTTTTATGTACATGTCAATGCATTTACGGTCTACTTTTCTGTGAAAATCAACCCCATGAAAAACAAAAGCAATGAGACGAAAATGACATTTGTGAAGAATCCCAAAGCCTCTGAGAGATAGAACTGACCTTGTCATTTTTGTTCCAAAAGCGGTTTCATTAAAAGCAGATGAAAACACATCTGATAGGTGCTGTAAGTAGACTACAGTAGCTAGACAGAGAGGCCCTAATTAAAGCAAGAAGTCTGTCCCTCAAGTGGTTGGCCTATTTTGCTTGATGAAAGCCCAAAGAGAATACTCCACTTTACATCAAAATCAGACACAAGGAGAAGGCGACATCTCAAGTTCTCCATTTCTGAGCTCTAAAACGGCAGCAATGCAAAAGCAAGAAACAGCTCATTACCGTGAGGTGGACGACACTAAACAAGTACCAAGTGAAAGTAAAGTAAAGCAAAGTACAAAGAAGGTCAAGTGTTGAATCTGCCGTTTCACAGATATCTGGTTCTAGGCGTATGCAGTGTAATGATGCCAGGAGATCATCATGTATATAAAGCAAATTCAATCATGAGGAGCAAATGCTTCCCTTTTAATCATCACATATAGATTCATATCTATATGGGGAACAAGATGATTCTCTGAAAACAAAGTTCTTACATTTTAGCATCAAGATCTAAATTCTAATTCTCATCGATGTCAGATCATGAATGATCAAAGAAGTTACAAAAGAAGAAAAAAAAACAAGAGCTACTTCTTGTGGACTGTGTTCGATTGGGGAACAAGATGATTCTCTTTTTAAACTGCACCCAGTCCAATGATCCAACCTGGCCTTTTCCCCCTTTCCACCAAGAACTACTGATGGAAACGACACAAAAACCTCTGAAGAGACCGAGCGTGACTTCCTTCTTCACAAACTATAAACAAATAAATGGGTTTAAGTTGAACAGTGACTAAACTTAAACTTCCTCTCTGCTTTACAGGAAAACATTCACAGTGCAAACATAAATGGGAAGACAGACACCTCAACATACACCGTGTTCCAAATTATGATGCAAATTGGATTTAAGTGTCATAAAAATTTATTTTTTTATTTTGCTATTAAATTTATAGATGATATTGTGTGTCAGGGCTCTTTGAATCACTATAATTAATTTCAGAGATCTGGTTGATTAGTTTGTCTGGTGAGCTCAATTAAAGGAAATCTACTTAAGAAGGATGTTCCACATTATTAAGCAGGCTACAGGTTTCAAGCAATACTGGAAAGAAAAAGGATCTCTGCTGACGAAAATGATCAGATAGCAGTTACATGAATGTACCTGCCATCATGAATGTAACATTTATTTATTAAAATTATCAATGCTGCTGAATTTGATTCAATTTACAAACCAATTTTCAATTTGATCCAAATTACATAAATTAAAAGATTTTAAGTTGTTTAAAATTTAAATGCAAGATTTTAAGGAGCTGGCAAGTTTACTTTGTAAAAGTTCAAAGAACAATATTCATAGTTAGATTGTTTTGTTACCCTAGCTACGATCTGATGCTGTGAGTTTAATCTTTAAGTTTGACCTCTGTTTGTTCACAAATACAATTTAGTCAATTGTAATTATAACCGATTGCTTTTTAGGTTGGCCAATAAAACTACTCCCACCACATCTGTTAAAGGTGCTGATGTTTTTAGCAACAAAAGGGGCCCCTAGATCAAATTCTGCTAAAGGCCTCATACAGCCTTGGACCGGCCCTGCATGATGAGGTAATCCGCTGCACTATGTAGAGATCCGCAACAAACGGGAGATTTAATTCAATGCTGCTAATGTGGCTTTAGTAGCTCTTTCATTTCGTGTCTGTTGAGTTTTTAATAAGCGTCACAGAAATTATTCTGGTTGGTCGAGTTTATGGGTCGAGTTTCTCAGATCTCCAAGCGGCCGCGAACATTAACTCTGTCTGACTAAGTGGACAAAGCATTTGATACGGTTTGATGCACCGTTTAACTCAGTGGTCCCCAACCTTTTTATTACAGCGGACCGGTCAAGACTTAGAAATTTTGGTGCGGCCCGGGGAGGTGGGGGGGGGTTGAGGGATGGGAGATGAACCATCAGATAAGGCTTCTGCATGTTGTTCCCGCTAAAGCCTGAATATGCCCAATTTGGATTGTCTTGGCCNTCCTAGCTGTTAGCATAAATGTAATAAACTGCATTAACTTTGCCATTACAAACTCACAAAATGTGAATTCATTACAGGAGCATTACTACTTTTTGTAAGGAAATGTACTTAAATCAGAGATGGTGCTGCAGGAGTTTTCTGTTTCCTTAACATTTAACATGTTGAATTCAATTCAAATCTAACAGTAATGGACTAATGGGAAGTCAGTGATATAAATCGCAGATTTGTTTTTCATTGCACAGAAACAAATTCTTTGATGTCAGGATGTTTAGAAGTTATGCCTGTTCAGTCATGGAGACTGCAAGAAGAGATGTCCTTCATTGTATCACCATAAAACAGCCAAAACCAGTTCAGTCCAATTCAAAATCATCGTAATAGAATAGAATATTTAATACACAGGACCTGAAGGACATGGTAGATAGCTCCAACACTGCACAGACGCATCACCTTGAAGAATATATCAACAATAAACAAGTTGTTGGCTCAAGTTGAAAAATGACTGCATAGTGCACAGCCATTTACCAAGAAATGTGCACAGTGTATTTGCACTTTTAATTCAAATAAAACTCTTCCTAGAAATCTTTATACCTAACTAATATGAAGAAACGTTCCGAGAATTTCCTTTGAAGGGCTTGGCTAAGGTAAATATTAAAGAACTTTGACAACAAAAGAGGGAATTACAGGAACAAAGAAGCTGTTGACACTACACAGATTTTCAACTTTATTATGCCAATCAAGTTGAAAAAGACAAACTCAGCTTGTTCAAAAGACCCTTAAATAGTTTAAGTTTGATGTTGAGTACTAATGTTTGTATTACATGATTTCTGTTCAACGTTACTTTTGTCCCTTAAGGCATACCGTAGTTAGGGCAGTGATGACTTTGTCACCTTGCCATAACCAATGTTGCTGACATCTGGTGGGGGAGTTTGGTAACCTAACCCCTGTGCTAACACATGGGAAAGACTTGTAAGATATGTGTGTTCTCCTTATAAATGAAACCACACACACATTCACACAAACACAAACACACCTTTATGCCCATCCATGTTCAATTGGATCAAGATCTGTAATACAGTTTGGAATACAGAACAGTTAAAGGGATCCTGCCTCGTGTCTTCATTATTCCATCTGCTGCACCTCATCCTAACATCTGGTCCTGAGCTTGAATCCTGGCCTAAGTGGTGTTCTGGCCGACACTCCAGGTTGAGAGCAGTGATAAACATCAGCAGTTTACAATCCTTTAATCCTAGAACAAACTCACCTATACAGCTTGAACATGATATAGAACCAATTTCCTGAATATAAACAGCTGCTGGCATGCTTGACTGCATTGGTAGTTTCTGTTATGGGTGGCATGGGCAACCACCCAGGGTGGCATGTTGTGGGGGCCAAAATGAGCCTTGTCTGCAGGTGTTGGTCAGAAGGACCAATGGAACAAAATGGCAGCCCCACTTTTGTCGGACTGAGCTGTACCTTAGCTGGTTTTAGACTTGCATTGAATGGCATCAAAAACTATTATCCTAACAAGTTCTGACATTAAATATCAGCAAGAAACAGAAAGCCTCGTCATGTTTAGAGTAAGCTTTCCACATTTTGCATAGCAATAACCAGGCAACAAACTGTTGCTCAGATGGAGCCACAAAGAGAAGCTACTCACACTTTGTTTCCAGATGCTGACATGAGCTGTTGCTGGGTTACCTGGACCAACTCTTGTGCATAATCTCCCCATTTCATAATAATAATAATAATAATAATAATAAACTTTGTCATTATAGAAACAATGCAATAAAATTACATGGATTATAACAAAGTTGGGTGATAAATGGTACTATGTGGCATTTCATACCCTTATGGCTACCAGGTATAATCTGTTCTTCAGTCTGCTTGTCCTTGTTTTAATGCTCCTGTATCTGCAGCCAGATGGCAGCAGTTGGAATAAATTGCGTCCAGGGTGTGAGGAGTCTTTTAACATGTTCCTGGCTTTCCTGAGGCATTTAATGAACACAGGTTCAAGGAAATGTATTGATAAAAAGCTCAAAGCATTCGCTGTCACATTCAGGACTCATAATGACCAAAATTTGTTGAGAAAAATAATTTTGAGAGACAGGATCATGTGAAACATGCAACCTTGTAACCTGGTGTTCAATGGGAAGGCCTTCATAATGCTCAACATTCTTAAAGTAGCACCTAGTTTTACAGAGGATACTGACCCCTAGTTAATGGCTGACCAAAGAGAGGTAAATGTTCTTTCATTAAAATGTGATTTCATCGTGTTAATGTAACAGACAAGTAATAACGCATATCACTAAGGAATATCATTGACTTGACACAAAAATCCCAATTACTGATCCAGTTGAAACCAGAAGTTTACATACACTGAATAAAAAGACATCCCCACCCTTTTTACCATCACTGCCTGAAGTTAAATCAGACCAAACTTATTTTGTTTGAGATCAGGTAGGACAACCAAAATTATTTCTATTTACTAATGCCACAGTAATGAGTGAAATAATATGTCAGAAATTTGTTGATTAATGTCTTCAAAATTAGAAGTTTACATACTGTAGAGTATTTGGTAGCAACTACATGAATGTGAGTCAAACATTTTGGGTAGAGGTGTGCTGATCGATCGGCCACCCATCGTAATCGGCCAATTTCCGTGAAAAAGTGTATGATCGGTGATCGCCGATCACGGTCTCTTGTTGCCGATCACACAAACCGATCACCTGCTTCTCATTTCCCAGCCTGCCTGTGCAGCACTGCACAGACGATAAGCGATGTGGAACTATAACGCACTGAGTGAATGGGGAAGTTTGCGTGTTGCGGCGGAAAATTGAAGCACGTGGGGTGAAGGACGTCAAAATGCATCAACACGACGAATCTAGTATGGCATAAAAACAATTCCATACTTGACGGAGTTTAGCTACATCGAGGCTCACTGCAGTAAAAAAAAAAAAGACACATGGAGCGATAGCAGATCTGCCCACTGATCTGTCCATAATCATTCATACCCTCAGCAGATTTAGGTTTAATCTTTAAACTCGATCAACTTGTTTCTTCTGACTGGAAGTAATATCAAAATTTTGTTGTGCCCCCAGTCAGAGACCCAACTTCAAATTTGATACAGAATCTAAAGCTAAATATTAAGTTGACGATAAGGAGGCCTTCCCGCGTCGAAAATGTGGCGCGCATCACTAAAGATAAAAATTTAAAATGCAAAAGAATGCGATTGCTGTCAAGCTCAGAAAGATTCTTCCACTGATTGACGGGGTACAATAGTACTCAACATGCTATTTTCAACAAAGTGGAAATACTTTTTCAGAACTATTACTCCTTTTACATTTTTTAGTATTATATTGATTTCTACGTCATTTTCTATTAGAAACAAGGGGTATAAATTAGGGGTGCACCAACTGTAGTTAATTTATGGACAATCACTGATCTTTAAAAAGCCTGGCCTGTCAAAATATTGCACTGGAGTCTGAATGTTAGCAACAGTGGGGTGACTATTGTCAATCACACAAGTGCAGACGTGGCCTGGTGGGCAGGTCTGTCAGTCAGCCCTCTCTCACAGCAGAGCACAAGGGGACAGTGGCTGACTTTCAGAGCTTGGAGGAGGAAGTAAAGGCAGATAGATAAGATCGGTTTCTCATGTAGGTATCGTCCACTCTTCCAAAATTAAGGAAGTGGGAGTCAATTTATCAGTGCATCCATAGTGTAAATAATATTCAGCTCATCTGTACATGCAAAACGATGTGTGTGGAGAGAGGGTGGGTTGACTACGGCTATATTTACACAGCAGGCAAATGCGACCCAAATCCGATATTTTTTTCCCCAAACAAGACCCAAATCTCAATTTTTCATAGCAGTCTGAACAGCTGCTATTTGGTTTGGTTTTGTGCTTTCTGAACAGTTATTTGCTTTGATTTTTAACTTTTTAAAGCAAAGAAAAAATCCAATCTGTGCCACTTTCATATGGGGTATTAAATCTGATAGATTCCAATAGTTTTCAAAGCTGCTGTCTGAACAGTGATGTTGCACTAATCCAACTTTTACATCGACATAAAACATGCATCATAATTAAGCACCAATATCCAGTAAATCCAGATGTCAGCAATGTTTGAAATTATATTAATGAAATTATAACATAAGTCCTGCGACAGACTGGCGACCTGTTCAGGGTGACCCCGCCTCTCGCCCAGAATGTTAGCTGGAGATAGGCACCAGCAACCCTCCTGACCCCAGTAGGGACAAGGGTGTACAGAAAATGGATGGATGGATGGATAACATAAGTCTGTGTCAGTTAAGAGCATCAAATCACAATGTCTTATCAGACTCAGTCTGGTGAACTCCCTTTCTTCCAACAAAACAAAGCTTAATGCATCTATAGGAGGTGTGGCTGAATCAATACCTCTGGAATAAATGCCACTTGTCAAGGCTGCAGAGAACCTGCTGTGTGATAAAAAGCATTTAAAAGTCAGTAGCTTTTAGGTCTCCAGGAAGACTGATCTGGAGTCTGTTCAAGAAGTAAACCGACTGACATACCAGCTCTTGGGGGTCAATAACACATCGCTGCAGCTGAAGTGCAATACTTTCATTTATGATATTGGCCTATATATGTAGGCTCGTATAATTATCACCAAGAACCGATCCAACACTAAGCAATGAAAAATAGTCCCTAACAGCAGTAAAAGTTAATGATTACAGTGCTGGAGGCTGAACTAAGAGGGGCAGCTGATTGTGAACTGGCTGGTGAATTGTCAGAGTGAAGCCCACTACACCTGAACACGGGGTTCCACGCCTGACACTGGGACTGCTTATACTATAGCCGCTCGTTAAGTACAGGCAGATAAACAGAGGAAATTAAACGGATTCGGAATGGCTGTGAGGCTGTGAAGAATGTGAACAGCACGCAATTAAGTAACCCCTCCATTCTGTCAAGCGCTTCGTATCTTTACCTTGATGCCTTCTTGACAAAGTATGAGTGGGTGAACTCCAAGTGGTCGTCCAGCCACGCTTCCATCCTCTCGTTTTCCGGGGAGCAGCGGTCCTCCATGGAGCTGAAATAACTACAAGTTTTCTCCCGCTGAAAAGCTCCGATGTCTTACATCTGCGCGCGGTGCGATAAAGTACTAGGGGCGCGAGCGCAAATCCCCTCGCTGGCCGAAGGCAGCAGCTGAGACTGCGCGCGGCGCTTCCGAGTTGCTGAATCGAGTCTGGGAGGGCTGAGTAGAGCACGAGGGAGAGAGGCAGAGGGCAGTGAGTACCCCTCTGACGGAGAGACTGTTCAAACAACAGCCCCTACAGCAACAGAGCCTATAAACCAACTATACTTTCAAGCACACGCAACTTGGGAGGGCTGAAAATACATGCCGGTCTGCAGACTTGATATGCAAAACTTTCTGCCAAATTTAATTTATGTTTTTCTTTTTAGAGATATACAATTCTAACAAAATGACATGATTTTCAAGACGTGCGGCTTTCAGAAAAAAATAGCTTTATTTAATATCGACAGGTGTTCCCTAGACATTATTGTCTTTATGTGAATGTTTCCTATTTGATCAAAGTAATTGTTTTTTTTTTTTTCTCATATGTAATTTCAGGTGACAACTTGAAAGTCATACAGAAATGTCGTCTGGCTGAAGATGTCAGACCTCAAAGCAGAAGCCCAAGAGGATCAGGTAAAAAGTTTTTGTAAGGCAGTAATTAGGATTATTAGCTGCAAAGAGAGAGAGAGAGAGCTGTTCATGGTTTCCTTCAGTTTGATCCCTTTATGTTGCTTCAATGTGTTTAGGAGTTACTACAGTATTACAGACCACTTA
>NW_015114965.1:92847-95731 GCF_001443285.1 Poecilia latipinna
TAGATCTAATGTTTATCTTATTATTTCAAGGTCCTTCAAAGAGTTGTTGATGCTGATGGCTGTGAGCAGGAAGGACCTCCTGTAGCAGTCTGTGTTACAGCCTCTGACTGAAGACACTGTTTTTCTGATGAAGAGGACGCTCAGAGTTGGTCATACTCTTTCTTAATGGACATTATTGTGTTTATGTTTGAATGTTTCCTATTTGATTAAAGTAATGATTGTTTTTTTTTCTCATATGTAATTTCAGGTGACAACTTGAAAGTCATACAGAAATGTCGTCTGGCTGAAGATGTCAGACCTCAAAGCAGAAGCCCAAGAGGATCAGGGTAAAAAGTTTTATAAGGCAGTAATTAGGATTATTAGCTGCAAAGAGAGAGAGAGAGAGAGCTGTTCATGGTTTCCTTCAGTTTGATCCCTTTATGTTGCTTCAATGTGTTTAGGAGTTACTACAGTATTACAGACCACTTAGTGGGAATGGTAATCAAGTATTATTGGACAAAACTTTGATTAATTGAATAAATCACACTGATGTTTATGCAGGTTTTTAATTAAATGTTTTTGTTACAGGTGAACTGAGATCATTCAGATTCTGAGGAAAAGCCACAGGTCCAGAAAATCTCCCCCATGACCAGCAGCTCCAGCAGCCACAGCCTTCCACCTGTCCTCCACCTTCACTCCCACCTGTCCTCCATCTTCACTCCCACCTGTCCTCCATCTTCACTCCCACCTGTCCTCCATCTTCACTCCCACCTGTCCTCCACCTTCACCATCTCATCCACCAGCTGCTCTGTGTTCACCTGTTGCTGTTTAGTCCAACCAGTACCTCCACTAACCGACTCCCTTCAACTGGAAATTCCTCTATCAGGTAAATTTAACCAACATGTAAAAACAGTGACTACACTTTGTGTATTTATCATGTTTTTAATTAAATAGATGTGAGGCATTTTTGGATTTGATTAGTTGACGACATGAATAAGAGTTAAATGCAAATAAAGGTTTGTGTGGTGGGAGTTTTGTCTGTTTTAGTTTTCCTGCGTTAATCCAGGTGAGCTGCAGCAGAGACTCATCTAAAGCAGGACAGAGGGTCCTGACCTGCAAGGCTGAACACCCCCAGTCTACATTGTAATAAATTATTATTTTACATTACTGAGATTTTTTTTTTAATCATTCTTTGCAGACTGAAGCATTCTGTGTAACGTCTTCAAAGCCTTAAGGAGTTGAAGGAGTTTGCCTGGGAAACCCCGGGATGCTGCGAGCCGTTCTGACCCGTCTGGTTCTGCTGAAGAGATGGACTCACTGGATGAGCTCGGCCATCCAGCCTCCACTGCAGAGAAATTAGAAGTCCTGAACCAAAAACTGGAATCAGGAGTTGTTCAGAAATAAATGGTATGTATAATTTTTTGAAAACATAATTAGCCTTTCTCTTCACATTATTCTTTCCTTCCATCAGGTGCAGTACTGTTTAAATATTAACTTTTAAATTCTCTGTGTTACTTTTTTAGCTGGATCTCAGAGGGACCTGATCTGCTGTCTGCAACATTTTATCCAAGATCCTTTCAAACCACCAAGCAGAGCAGCAGAGATCTATTCAGACTGGGTGGAGAGAGAAGTCTTTCTGGTCACCAGCTCTTGATGACTGAAATATTTAGTAAGTATAATCTCATCCATCCATTTTCTATACACCCTTGTCCCTTTGTGGGGTCAGGAGGTTTGCTGGTGCCTCCCCAGCTAACGTTCTGGGCGAGAGGCGGGGTCACCCTGGACAGGTCACCAGTCTGTCGCAGAATCTCATGTGCCTTTCAGTCTAAAATTGTGTGAATTGTTGTATATTATCCTATAGCTGGACTTTATGCATGTTTCTCTGTAGCCAATGAAACGTTTTGTTTCATAAAACCATGAATGATACACGTCTCAGTTTAAAATATATATATTTTGTCTGTTTTTCAGAGGCTGTACCAAAGAACCAAGTGTCGGATTCAGAACACCAAAAGTTTTAAGGCTCAAGGTTGTCTGGTTTGTTTTTGTTTTGTTTTGTTTTTTTTTGTTATTATTATTTTGTGCATGTGTCAACGCTCATAAAATAAGTTCTAGTGTAAATATTTCTTTTAAAATTATATTTTTAAGTACCCAGTTACTTTGCTGACTTTGCTTTGATTTTTTTGTTATTGTGAATGTCTTTTCTAAAAACCCATTGTATTAAAATGTATACTGTGCTGTTTTACTGTGTTCTAAGAAGATTTCATGTCTTTTTGGTACATATGTATAAATAAATGTGATTATCATATTTTGCTGTGGGTAGTCTTTAATGTTAATACTATAAAATTAATAAATTCTTTGCCAAGTGTTTTAACTGGTTGTCATTGATTTTACAATTTATTACATTAGATTAATATGTCTTGGAAACAGAAGACAACCGTTCCATATGAAAACAGTAAGTGTGGGGCCAGCTTAACTTTTCTACAATTTGTTAAAACATTGGATTAATATCCCATAGTAATGGAAGACAACTGTTCCTCATGAAAACCTTTCATTCCAATAAAATTGCTGCTATGTTAGCATTTCCATGGACCTAGCATAACCATTATATAGCTTTTGATTTTTGAATAAAATGCGAAAGTCCGCTGAAAGTAATCAGCGGACATTCAAATGAAAGTCCGCCGAAAGTCTAATGGTGGTCGATTTTGAGTCCGGTGAACGTCCCGCGAACGTCTTTTGGAGTTTCATGTGGACGTCGATCAAACGTAATCACCGGACGTTCGGCGGATGTTCAAGACAACGTTTAGCGGACGTGCTCCAAACATTCAATGCTAGCTGGGGCCACTTTATATAAATAATGCGATTTAAATTTTAAGACTTGGAGTAAAATATCAAGTCTTTTCAAGTA
>NW_015114966.1:0-30514 GCF_001443285.1 Poecilia latipinna
TTCTGTACATTTTTTTACTTGTTAATAAAAATTCTTACTGACTGTGTGTGATATATTGACACGAAAACATCTACAACTTACTACAAGGAGTGGCGCAGTCCACCCCTACTGTTTACATGAGTGGGATGGTCCAAACACACAGCCACTTTGCTATTGGCTTGTTTGCAAAATATGTTAATTCAATGTTGCATTATGATCACAAAGGTTGAATTTATGGTTGAGGTCGACAACTGATGGTGGATCAACCATCAACCAACCATTCAATTCTAGCCAATTAACATCCATTGATTGAAATGTCAACATCAAATCCAGTGTTTTTCAGCACCGGTCCACCAGGCACTCTGCCCTGCAAGTTTTAGGCATTTCCCTAATTCAGCACACATGATTTTAATTGACATCTGATTAACAGGGTTTTGCTGAAATGAAAACATGCAGGTCAGTTTGCCTTGAGGATAAGGTTTGGGGAAGAACTAGTAATCTAAATGTTCAATCAATGTAAGCCGTTTTTCGCACCCCTCCACCACCGCCCGCCATTCAAACGCCCAACCCCTCTCCCTCCACCTGCCAAAAACACACACACACCTGATTCAACATTGATCAGATGTTGATCAGACATCGGCATTTCATTCATTAGATTTCAACCACAAAACAACATTGATTCAATGACACAGTTTCAACATTGGTTACTTGGCTAGAGCTGGATGATTGTTTGATGGTTGATCCACCGTCAGTTGTCGACCTCAACCAAAAACCAACCATTCCGACTATAATTCAACGTTGATTTACCATTGTGTGCAATCTGGGCAGTTTGTTGCATCCCTTCTCACCTCCTCATCTCCCCCTACTCCCTCTGAAACCTCCCCCCACCCAGCCGATCCTCCCAACCTTCCCCTCTTTACCCCCTCTCATCCCTTCTTCCCTCCCCCCTCCTTGAGCTCTGGGTCAGAACATTTTATTACTAGGTGGGGGTTAATCATGTTTCAAATTAAGCACTACATATTGAGAACAGTGGGTTGTGATTCCTTTCTGTACATTTTCTTACTTGTCTGTAAATATTATTACTGACTGTGCATAATGTGTTGACACAAAAACATCTACAAGTCTGTACTAGGAGTTGTACAGTCCACCTCCCCAATTTTACACTAGTGGTTTGTCCCAACCAAACAGCCACTTTGCTGCTGGCTTGTTTGCTACCGGCTTCTGAATTGAATTCTCCTCTGAGCAGTTTTATGGTAAGTTTTTCAATATTACTTTGATCTTAAATGTGTTTATTGAAAAATAAGGGCATTGTTTTGTGCCCATAGTAATCCTGGTTATTTTGGGGCAAAATGGATATTTTTAATAATTGAGGTCATGTCTCCTTTTGTATTATTTTCATCCTACCCATCACTGCAGGCCTAAGTATGAAATCCTGTGAGATTTTGTGGGATTTGAGTTTTTAAAATAGGGCCATGCCTATTGTTTGGTCTGGGAGAGCATGTGGTGGACAAGGAAGTGTAAGGCTGGCTCGTCCCGGTGGGCTTTAAATTGTTGTGATAGTAATCACTTGTTTTTAATTTTATTATGATATGCTTAGGGTCGTGCTTAAATGAGCCTCTGTACCAGAACAGCTGAGTTGGATGATTACATTAACCTCTGCAGCCATCAAGAAGTGCAGAAGGTTGTTAATCATCCACAGATTCAATCAGGTGAGGCAGAAGGGAAACACTTAACATGTAAGGCATGTGAAACACTAAACTAAACCTGCTAATGACTGATTCAGTCTGTTGATCCTTGGATTGGTTAAACTGAACTGGACTATTGTTACTTGTGTGGGATCTTTATTAGCATATAGACACTTTAAGGAATTTAATCAACTTATTTGGAAATATTTGTAGTTGATGGAAGATTGAACCAGCTATTTGGTGGAAGTTTATTCTGTATAAATTATAATTTTTCCAACTACACTATAAATCACCTTTTGTTCGATTTATTTGTCTCTGGTGTGTTAAATAAACCTGATCCTCCCTGAGTTTTATCGTTAGGTTTTCTGATAAACAGCCCTTTATTTTAAATATTGATTTAATATCAATATCATAAATCATACATTATGCTGCAGCTTGATGGGTAAATGCAGTTGTATATGTAAACATTAAGATAAATATTAATGAAAGATTAAGATAAATATTAATTTAACAGTAAGTGTACATGGGGAACTATATGGTTTGCATTTGTTCTCAGACCTGTAACCAGTACACTTTTTAATCTTTCAATGTCTCTCAGAACTTGTCAAATGTTTATCATCTTTCTAACCGGCACCTTCCTCACTTTTATTTATGCGTTTTTCAGCCGTTGCTCTGCAGTTTGACCGAAAGCTGACTCTTGGACTGCAGTGAAACTGTCAAGAAGTGGCTTCATTACTCGCCAGAACAAGAGGAAGACATCGCAAGGAATCAAAGTGACGCCAACCAGAGTCAAACTGGGGTTACCACAACTTGTACCGTTTCCCTACTTCATACAGTACAAAGCTTAACTTCATGGACTCTGTTCTTCTATGGACAACAGACTGTTGTTTTGACAGTCAAAAAGGAGTCAAATATGTTTAAAGATCTGTCCCTCTTAAATAAAATGTTATATCAAACCCATGTTGTCATTTTTAAACTTTTGTACACAGTTTACGCATCATCTGCCAATAATATAGTATGTTTAACACCAGTGAAGAAACTTTTAGTGGCATGTTATGATGTAGACCTATCAGACCTAAAAATGTACATAAATCCCTAGCTTTCATTTAATATAAAATCAACACAAATATGCATGCAGATCCACGTTCAGATGATGGTTGAATGAACGTTGATTCCGAACTGATTCAATGTAGAATCAACACAAATATGCATGCAGATCCACGTCCAGATGATGGTTGAATCAACATTGATTCCTAACTGATTCAATGTAATAACACAAATAGGCATGTAAGTTGACATACAGATGATGGTTGAATCAACATTGATATGTCAGTTATGGTTGAAACCCTAACGTTGATTCAACATACAAGTGACCGACCACTTTCAACATTGATTCAATGTTGTTTCAGTCATTCTGTGCTATCTGGGAACTTACTTTGTTGATTCTGTGGAATAGTTTTATTCAGCTGCCTCTAATTTATTTGAGTTGCATGAAAAGTGGCTTCTAAAATGGAAACCTAACACACTTGGGCAGTAATTTCAGATATGCATTTTTATGTGACAGAGCCGCACTTTGTAGTGCTTATGTGAAAGTGAAAAAACAACTGTTTTTTGCTTGTCTTAGCAATTCTTGAAGGAACAGTATGATGTATTTTCCAGGAAGATGGTGCTATTTTAAAGTACAATCAAGCAGATTTGTTAAATTCAACAATAAAAATGTTGTTTATATCAAGCATAACTTAAAGAAATTTGACTTCACAATAGGCATCTTGAAATTGGTCTCTGTCTCTTTAAGAAGCTCTGCCTCTGCCTTCAGCACGTCATTACAAAAATGTTCCTCCATCACTCCTTTTATAATCAAGCGTTAAACTGAGAAGATCATCAGCTAATGAGATCAGCTGAAGCACATTTCCATCAGGTGTTTGTCAAAGCAACACTCCAGGTTTGTTTTTGATGAGGGAATAACATTAAATAATACAAAGCTAAAAATGTCAATTTTACATAACATCACCTTTAAAGCGCAGGTTGCGTTGGTATTCATCCTGCTTGCTCTGATACCCCTAGAAAATCCTGCAAAACCAGTTGCCTTCACAGTACCCCCTACAGAGCCCAGCTAGGTCTAATTTTAGCTAAGTACAAATAGAGCTGTTCTGTAAAGGTCTCAGAGGTTTGTCGCAGAACATTAGTGAAATTGCTCTATGAACACAGAGGAAACCACCAGACAGCCAAAGAGAAAAAGCAATAAAATTGTTTAAAACAAAATTTGGTTGTAAAACAGTATTGTAAATTTTGAACTTTTGAGCCAACCTCTAAAATGGAAAGAGAATGGCAGTAGTGTAAATCTACATCAAGCAGCGAAAAGGCCAGTGGTACGTCTTTATGAGCAGTAATTAACCACATCTGAGGAGATCCCTAAACAAAGCAACAATATGGCATGCAGACTGCAAATCTAATTTTCATGTAGCTAAAGTTCTTCCATAAAAATAACACACACCTAGAGTTGCTTTGGAAAACCTTGGATGATTTTTTTTTTTTACACATAAAATGCTTGCATCTAATGAAGTGGTTATGTACTATAAAACTAATTGAGACATGAAATCTACAAACACGATCCATCCAAACTTATTGAGCTGCACTGTGTTGCAAAAAATGGATTCTGTAGATGTGCAACGTATATGTGTGAAGTCAAAGTACACTTTAGTCAAAGGAGCACCATATATGCAGATGCACTTTGCACCTTTTACTGTAATATTTGAATAAATAAAAATCTTGTGTGTTTTTATTTCAAGTTTGTTCACCACAAACACCCAGTAGTTGGGTAGTAACACTATCTTGTGAAATAACTCCCTTCCTCTGAAACAGAAAACATCTGTGTTGTTACACATGCTTTCACGTGTGGTTGCATTCAGTGCTGATCCACTGAATGCAACCACAGAGTGGGAGTCTGATCCACTCCACTGGAGTGGGTGAAGATAAAGGCCTGGGCTGTCAGCTTTACCTTTGACTGCCCAACAAATAGTTTCTTAAGTTTTACATGAAAAGCTGAAATATCAGTCTGTGTCGTGGACTCGCCAAAAAAATATTAAGTGGGTTCCTAAACAATTAAATAGGTTTTTATTAAAACCCTTTTATTTATGTGTTGGAAAGAAAATTGCACAAAAGGAGATAAGGCTTGTTCTTTTTATCTCTTCTCATTCAATGTGTTTTATTGCTTTATGTATGTGAAAAACATGCAACGTTGCAGAGCCTGAAAACCTTGGCAAAACCAAACTAAAAAAAAAAAAAGAAAAATTGACTTGTCTCTACTTTCTGGTCAGCATCACCATGAAACACATTTGCAAAATGTTTTTCACACATTTAAGATTTGGCAGCTTGCTTGCTTCTTCTCTCTTTGCACAACTAAACAACCAGTCAGAGGTAAAGAAAGTTGTCAGTTGCTAAATATTCGTTTTTCAAAAGAAGAGATCGGCAAAATCTGAATTTGTAGATGTGGCTTTATAAAATGTTTTTTTTTTTTTGTTGTTTTTTTTTACTTTCATTGATTTTTATACAAAACCATAAAAATATCTGATTAGGTATTATTTGTTTTCCCCAACTTAATTGTGGGGTAAAATATTAGAACAACATTGCCAGACAGAGGCAGCTATCTAGTTTTTTGGAGAAAGTTAATCAACGTGGTAAGGCGATTAGTGGGGATTTTGTTTTTATCAGATTGTTGCATGGTTAATCAGGTTTCAGGCAGAACAGAAACACAGCACAGAAACTAAGACTGGAGACTCATAATTGACTTTACATACACACGCACACGCACTCACACTCACACTCGCACACCAGGGAGACAGCGTTTGATGCAGTAGAAATACATTAAATAGTTAAGAGGTTAATTTTAGCTTCGACTGCTAGAATTCTCCTCTCCTATCGGTGATCACTCATTGGACAGAGTAGGAGAGCCAGTAATTATGGGCTCTCTGCCTCAAACAATGGTATTTGCATTAAGTGCCCTGGCAATTAGTAAGAACCTGTCCTTAGTGGAGCACCTGTTAAACTTTGTCAACATAGATTCATTTCTAATTGAAATGAAACTAGCTAACATGTCTGTCTTTTATCCTGTATTTACCTACTATAGAAGGTGGAACATAATACCTTTCAATTGGAAGTTTCTCAGACTGACATTTATCTCTTATGCTTCTTTTTTGTTCTGTTTTTTTTTTTTTCCTATGCAGGCAGAACAGGACAATGGACATCCCCTACCAGCTTACGCTGACCTCATAATTGAAATCCTGGACGAGAACAACCAGGCGCCATATTTCCAGTTTGCCACCTATCAGGGATACGTGAGTGAGGCCTCCCCAGTGGGCACCACCATCTCCGCCAGTGCCAACCTCACGGCCCCGCTGGGAATCATCGCTTTGGATAATGACATTGAAGAGGTATGAACAGACAAAAGCCTTTAGCGCATTAAACGCTCTACAAACTTCAATATTTTATTCACTTATGTATTTAGTCATTAATTTAATTAATGCATTTATTCATTCATTCATTATTTCTTAAATTAGATGTGTTTCTCAGTATTTATTTATATACATTATGTTCATTTCTTTGCTTGTTTTATTCATTCATCCTTTTAGTCATTGCTTCTTTTTAATTATTTACTCATTTGTTCATTTATTTTTTATTCATTTATTTCTTTTGTATTATTAATCCTTTTAATTTTTTACATATTTAGCCATTTATTTTTGTGTTTTTTCACACATAGCTGGCTCCTGGTGCTACACCTGTGGGTAAAAGCGGGTGACGTTCCATGAAATGACACACAGTGTAATGGAAGGATGTCCTGACCCAATTTCTATTGCTCCAAATTTCCCATTTATTTGAGTCATTTTTAAATGTTGTTTTAGTGCCTTCTGATTAGTTTTATGCAATATTAATGGTCTAAAAAATGATAGACATCTACACTTTGCAGGTGTGCACGCAGGAACTTAAAATATACCAGTATTTTACTGGTATATATGTTATAACATATGTGATATGTGATACAATACAGTATGTTATATTAGTAAGTAAAGTAAACTAAATCAAATTCAAGGTATTTGATGGCATTAATAATGCTGCATTAATTCAGTGTCACAAACCTAAACTTAGTTTGATAAACAGTTTTTACATAATATCTTTGAAGAGACTTTTTTAATCAATTTTGAGCAAAATGTATGAAGATTAATATATTGATTTAATACCTGAAAAAAACAAATAAAAAATAATGTTTGCATTGCTCCATGAAACAACTTCATCGTGCACACCATCGGGACACGTGTTGTTCGTTTTTCCTGTTGTTGTTGTTTTTTTGTTTTGTTTTGTTTGTTTGTTTGTTTTTTCAAAGACTG
This sequence comes from Poecilia latipinna, assembly GCF_001443285.1. Classification (NCBI taxonomy): domain Eukaryota; kingdom Metazoa; phylum Chordata; class Actinopteri; order Cyprinodontiformes; family Poeciliidae; genus Poecilia; species Poecilia latipinna. The sequence goes on from NW_015114966.1 coordinate 7,046, forward strand.
ATTTTCATGTTCCATACATGAAGCAGAAGTTGCAATAAAAACAAGAACCGATGGATAAAAGCTTTACTCAGGCAGCCCCAATCCAATTATATTTCTCGACCAGATCTTTTTGTACTTTCCAACAAATTGACTCAGGACATCCCTGCTGTTAATGCATGCATCACTCTGCGGAAGCTGTAAACAAATTAAAGCCATTCCTCATTGCTGGAGATCTTTAACACACACATGGAAAATTAAGACTTTTTATTAAAAAGAGGAAAGAAAACCCTAACAACTGATAAAGTGTCAAGCAGGTCTCCAGTTGTGATGGATGTTTTTCTTTATCATAATATTTGTAGTGTTAGAGGAGTGCATTCTTATATTGTATATCAATGAGCCTGCGTGTGTTTGAAGTCCTTCACATTTTTTTTCTTTACTGCTCTTTTTATTTAGATTAATATTTCTGTACAAACATATTCAACTATTCTCTTGGAATGTTAACTTTTCTCTGGCATGGTTTTGTGACTTGATATTTGGGTGTGTAATTTAAAAAATATATATATATATAAATATATATTCATGTATGTTTTTACAAAGCTGACAGATTTAGCAGTTTGGTGTGTGTGACTGTGTTTACATAAAACTGAGAAGAACTGATCACTACCCTTAATTCAACTTTCAAAATATCCCTTTTCTCTGCCCCTTACTTGGAGAAAATGAACAAATCAAAGTGGAGTCGCAGATGAAATCAATAAGCTACCCAGGCTTAATGTTTACCAACCTTTCTGAGGATGAGTCTTTGTTGGCATGAATCGAAGCTGACCAGCAGCAACGGAGCACAATAAACTCCAGTTGTTTTTTTTGTTGTTTTTTTTTTCTAAAATAGACACAAAGATATGTCTAGAGTGAAATAGACTTTCTTAAAAATGTTTGAAAGGATTTTGCCTTCATCTTCATACAGATGCTTAACAAGTGCAGTATGACATTTTCATTTGATTCACAGCTTAACTGCTTGCTTTCTTTTTACAGAAACAGAAGCACCATCTTTTATGAACAGAACAATATTTCTGAATTTAAAGCCAGTTAGCAGTTTACAGACTGTACTTATTCATAGATATAAATTTTGGGATTCCAATGATGCGTTAATCTAACTTCAAATGTGTGCCCATCTGTCCTAATTGTTTTACATCTTTCAATTTATTCTGACATTTCAGAATTGTAAAAAATGAGACGACATAAACAGCATTTTTTTTTATTACGTTATCATACTTTCACAGAAATTTATTGATGGTGTAACGAATATCATCAGTGACCCTTAAAAATGAGTCAAGTGCCTCATTAAAAACTACAACTACGTGGATGTGGTATGTAAACATTTTTGCCGTTACTGTACTTTAACTGACGTAGTTTAATGATTTTGTCCTCTGCTCATCTCGTGCTTTCTTTTTGTGGAGACACCTGCCAGCAAATTACTTTTTTCCAACACTTCAGCACATCAATATGTATTTTTGATAGGTTTCCGAGTCCCACAGCTGCGACCTTAGGGGGGGAAACAGTGATACAGCACCAGTGTCACCATGGTTACATGTCTCTTTTGGTGTCTCTTTCCTTCGGAAAGACCAAAGACCCTATGGTGAAGATTACCCTGGATGACTACACCACAATTTTCAGCCTGACCCCAGCTGGTATAATCCGCTACCTGACGATTCTGAAACCTGTGGACCGGGAGAAGCAGATGACCTATACTTTCACGGTGAGTGTCGAGCTCAGTGCAGGCATCCTCAAAACAGCCCTGAGGTCTAACATCTCTCATTCTGTGTGTGTTATTCTGTTATTGTTAAACCAAGAGGCACTTGGAGATGGATGCCAGTGGATAAAATTTGGATACCGTTTATTATGACACTATAAACGTCATGCATTTATGTACTTTGCTTTTAATTTGGTATTGATTTAACAAATAGAAGCATGTCTTGAAGCCTTTAAAATGTGATCAGGTCTCTATTTCATCAGGTATACATTTGAATAATACTATAATATAAAGAAAATATTGCTCGCCTTGAAAATAGAATAGATGGAATAAAAATTTACATAAAGTCACACTACCTGTGACAATCAAGAAAATACATATTCTTAACTTATTATAAAAATGCAATATACATCAGCCACGACTTAAAAAAAACATTTGACTTTGTAAATTAACTCCTTGATTTTGTCACTTTAAGAAGCTCCTGCTCTTTCTGACACTCCGCCTTCATCACGTCATGACAACATTTCTCTGTTAAGTCATTTACAATGTTCATAGAAGCATTCCACTGAGAAATGGTTCCTATGATGAGGTCAGTAGATGTCCAGTTCCACCAGGTGTTTGCTAATGGCTGCTGCCACCAGTCTGAACGAGCTGTGTGGAAGAGGGGTGCTCTATGATGCGGAGGCTCAACAGGAGACTGCAGCTCCGAGGAGGAGCTGCGTGGAAAAGGCGGCGCTTGATGAGGGAAAATGTTCATGCATCCAGATTGGCTGCAATGGGAGATTAAATGATTACTTAAACATGCTTTAAAGAATCACACCATCATAACATGATGTGTAGCTCAGAAATACATACATGACACCCCCCTTCCCTATTCTAGAAATAGATTACTGTTATGTTTTTCTCATGTAAAGCACTTTGAAATGCCTTGTTGCTAAAATGTGTCTCTGGACAGTACAGGAGCTGCATCCATAAAGGATTCATTTCCTTGGATTAGTGAGCTCACATTCTGTATAGAAACCGAAGGAGCTTGTGTTTATTGTGTGTGTGCAAGGTTGACCTTTTTCTCTCACTGTGCTGTGCTCAGGTTTGTTTTGTCAATAGACTGTTATATGTGGTTTGTTGCGTTTGAAGCCCAAGTACTGGTAAGTGACTGACAAGTTCTCAGCCCCAGGGCCTGTCTGACAGTGATGATTGTTGACATTGTAAGCCGACTGCTGAACTTTGCAATTAAAACTTCTAATTTTAGAAGGACAACATCATATGTGAAGAACAACATATAAATGTTCCTCAAAAGCATTAATGTCTCTTTTTGCAGATACAAAAACTGGATACTGAAAGCGGATTAGTTGAAGAGCAAACAGAAGTCGATGTATTAAAATAAATCATATTAAAAGTCAAAAACTACCAAAGAGATGGAATTACTGTGAACATTTTCTCTATGGTGTATTCATGACACTCGGTTGTCATAAATAGGTCGCAGTTCTTCAAACAAAGGCTGTCCTTGTGTGAAAGATTTTAATGTTTTAGCACTTAAGACATTGGGAACATTACATGGCAAAACTTGTTTTTATTAAAATATCTCTAGGCAGACATAACTAGTGCAAGACGTTTGTTTACGTACTGTTTAGTGTCACGGGTGTAGTTTGTCTTTGCGTTCCTAACAAGCTGTATCGGTATATTGTACTTTCACATTTCTGTAACAATTCCCAGAATCAATATGCTTCAGTTGTAACCCATGCTGCTATCTGTCTAGGCTCCGCAATACTGTAACGGGTTGCGTAGCATTAAGTGTGTGGTATTCAGTTTTTACGCAAGCGTGTTACAAAGATGCATTGATCAATGCAGCAGAGACACAAACTGAATCGGTTGTTGAAAATGTGATTTTTTTTTTTTTTGGCAAAATGTATCTATTACTTCACTGTTTTTTTAAAGCAAATAATTAGATAATTTATTAAGAGCAATAACTTCAGTTGAAGCAAATATGTCAAAGTAGAAAAAAATTAAGTGGTTGTGCTCTCAAACACTGAATAGAGGGTTTATGCAGGTCTTCTTGCAAAGCCTGTTCAATAAAAAGAGCTTTGCCATCTAAAGAATATGAAAGTGTTAACAGTAAATATATTGATGTTAAGATTAAAAAATCTAGCCATCATTGACTTATCTAATAGCATTGTGATTCAAGACGTATTGGTTTTGTAAAGTTTAAATCAAGCTTCTGCATCCACCCTACTGAAAATGTGTGCAATTTACTTAAAAGCCTGATTTTAATACAAACAGTACAATTAGAGTGATGCAAATCTCATTAGTCTTTATTTAAGACCGAACAAGGCTATCTATCAAAAGTCAAAAGCATAGTTGTATGATGTATGTCTCTGAAGCACGACATCTTTACTACACATAATTTACCCCTGCAACAAAAAGCTATTAATGTACTGCATATTTTAAGCTTAGCTCTTCAGTTTTGTGGATAGGTTTCTTGTCTGCATTGAGATGTATATTGTTAGTGTTCCTGACAGCTGCGGGTTCGATCCTCTCTGCTTTCTGCTCTTGATTTGTTGTTCTGCTTAGTCCATTTCCTTGCTCCTTTCAGAAAAGCTGCAGATCAGAGCTGCCACAAACAAGTAAACATAGATTGCTCAGTTTGAAAACCATCCTTCAGGCAAACTTACTGGTAGCAATCGCCTTTGAAGGCATTTCTTTTACTCTCACAAAGTGGAAAATAAACATATAGAGAGGAGTTTCTTAAACACAGTGACATACCAGAACCATACGCCTTTGAAGTTTGAATGAAAAAAGAAAAAGTAATCTATGATTCCTCTGCAAAAGTGTTCTTTGTTTACAGGTCTTTGGTTTTCTAAGTGTTTCTCCTTTTTGTGTTTTCAGATGGTGGCATCAGATGGTGTCCAACAGAGTAGTCCAGTAACTGTCAACATCCTGGTTATTGACGCCAATGACAATACGCCCACGTTTGCTCAGGTCTCCTACAGCATTGAAGTCTTTACAGACATGCAGCCAGGGGAGACAGTGCTACAGGTAATCAATCCAGAGCGATCATTCTCTTCCATTTTGCCTTCCGTTTTTTTTTGTTTTTTTGTTTTTTTTTCCCCCCCATCTACCACTGAGACACTGCACTTTGTCCCCATCACACAGAATCTCTCTTTCAAATGCTTTTTCATGCTCAGTAAGAATAACCACAACAGTCTTGGCCATTGTGTTGACAGGCAAAGCCCAGGAGCATATCCCTTTGTCTTATATGCAGTCATAACAGACATGGAAGAGAAATTTTTTATTTATTTTTTTTGTTTTTTGTTTTTTCTCTGGCATCAGTAAGTCGTAGTGGAAGGATTCCGTGATGGCAATTTATCAACCCCTCCTACAGCATACAACAGGATTTGGAAATAAAGCAGGATTGCTTTTCTATTACTTCAATCATTTTTTTGGATTGCTCTGTGGATTTGGGTCATTGTTTTGATTTAATTACTACACTGACTTTAAAGGTTTCCATGTCTTTATTTTTATTTCTGTCAAACATATACAAAGACAATCAAGCATGTAGAGAGAACATCCATACCACTTCAACTTTTCTCAGACTTTTCTCAAACGTCAGTGTATTTTAATATGAAGTGTGATCAATCAACACAAAGTAGTTCATACTAGGGAAGCAGAGCACAAATAAAAGTGCGAAAGAGTGCCTTATCTTGAGTTTCAATGTGCTGTTTGTTCAATAACCTTTTTCTAATAACATTAGAGGCCTTTGCAGAACAGCTGTATTTATTCACACAGATGGAGTCTACTTACCAGCTCTGACTGGTTACAAATGCAACCCAAAGTTTTCAGATTGTTATTTGTAAAAGATAGAAGACCATGTGTCATTTTACTTTTACTTTTACTTTATAATTATGCACTGCTCAATCTTGGTCTTTCGCATAATGTTGCAATAAAAAGAAGTTTTAGTGTTTTAATGTAGCAACTTGTGAAAAGATTAAAAAAATATGGTGGCTTTTGCGAGTCGGTGTAGACAAATACAAGCAAATACTTCTTCTTCTTCTTCTTCTTCTTCTTCTTCTTCTTCAGTCGATCTGTTCTTCCAGCACAGCCTCTCCAAAACAAAATAAAAGAATAAGCCACAGAAAAGGTCAAGTTTAGTCTTTATTTTAAAAAAAAAAAAAAAACAGCCAGTTCACCCTGCTCGAAATGAGGCCAGAGGTTAGAATGTCTGCTCTGACCGCTTAACCGATTTTATAAGCTGTTTATGTTAGCTGGAGTCCCCCCTGAGTGTGCTGAAGCTTATTTGATGTTACAACTTTTACTCCAGTGTCTGTGTCATGGAAAAAGGAGGTCGTGAAAGCTTGGATTAAAGTTTCAAAGCTTTAAAGATACGAGGTCAGCCGCAGCATGAAGGCTAATAATCATGAACAGCGGAATGTCTTTATTGCATTTGGAGTTCGAATGTTGGAGAAATGCGACGTTTGAATTCACTTATTACCTTTCAAAAAAAAAGAATATTTCAACTTTTTCTTTACAAATCTATAATCCGTTTAATGTGAAGCGGGATATGACCATTAATTTATAGTTTTTACCAGTAGAATACACAACTCTTTATTTTTACATAAATGTCACATGTCCATTAAAAAAAATATTATGTTACACAGAAACAAGCCTCATGAACCCCTGTAAAAAATACATTGGCTGTTTGACTGTTTTATAAATAATGTTAGCCGTAACCCCCTCAGGTTAAAACTACAAACTGCAGAAAGCAGGCAGATCGTGCTGATAATGTGTCGTACTATTTTTTCTTGCTCTGTTTTCTCAGTTAACTGCATCGGATGCTGATGAGGGGCTGAATGGCCTGGTAACATACGAGATCCTGGCTGGAGCCCAGGGAGATTTTGTTATTAATAATCGCTCCGGACGCATCACTGTGGCGCCTGGTGTCGTCTTATCTGTGGGACAATCTTATGCGCTGACGGTCAAAGCCTCTGATAATGCACCTCAAACCCAGAGAAGGTACAGATATACAACAACTATCTCGTATAACAATGATGAAATAAGAACTTTATTTTCTTGTTATTAATCATATGGGTCATTAACACATTAAAAAGGGGCAGATTTTCTCTTTTTCTCAATATTTTGTTAGTTGGTTTCAGATTGTTGTGAACTGTGATAGACTGGTCACCCTTTCACTGATTACTGTTTATGAATTTGTTTTTAATATGCAATATGCTGTTCAACTTGAGAAGTTTTGTCTAGGTTAACACATTGAAATAGATTTCTGAAAAGAGGTTTTGGGGGAATGTAAGAGCAGCTTTATAGATGATTCAGCAATACGAGCATCCATCGATCCATCTCCTGCTTGTCAGAAATTGTAACTTTTGCCAGGATTTTTTCTGGGTTTAAGCAGTATTTATTTCCTGATGTTTATATCAGATTAATAATAAGATGAATAATTATAAAATAACAGATTTTAAGTTTTTCTTCTCATGAAACTTGTTCTTAATTTTAGCTCATATTTTATTAGCCTATTTTAGGCTGTTCAGTATTGAACAGACAGCGTGAAAATACATAGTGTTAGCTTGTGATGTGAATTTTATTTTCATTTTAATAAAAAAAAATGGATTAAAACCATGAGTGGCATTCGGCAATGCAGTCTTTTGACAAAAGGTTGCACATTTAAAAAAATAAAGTGTCATAATGTAATTTTATTTATATGTATAGCGAAATAACCGGCTGATCTGTTTGGGGCAACAATGAAGTTCTATATAACAAAATTAAATATCTGGATTTATTTGAGTCCATCAGAACCAGAACCTCGAGGTTCTCCATTTCTGAACGTGGCTGCAAACATCAGCGGAGAATTGCCTGCTCACGTCCTGCCACACTAGTGAACAGACTGTAATGGAGAAGCTCACCACCCAGGATTAGTGTACGACTTGGTGTGGGGTTTATTAGACCCCACCAGTTTTTAACTCTGTCCTGTCTGGTGGGGTCTTACTGACCACATATGCGCTTGTACGAGATTTTTTTTTGTGTGTGTGTGATTTCGGAAACTGGCTTCCTGCTTCTGTTTCTTTTGTATTTTGAAGCTCTTCTGGTCAAGATCCTCCACCACAAAAAAAAAGCAAAGACTTGTAATTTCTTTCATAGTCTTAAGAATTTGCTCTGGTGTGTATTTCATCAGTTTTAGTGTTCACTGTTTGAAGAAGTGTTTGTGATCTCACTAGAAGATGAACTGTAAGTGAAAGCTTTGAGGGAAAAGGTCTACGCATGCCAGCTCTGATGAGGGCTTTGCCTTTGAGTGAACTAACTTTAACATTTTTTCTGAGATGTGGTGAAGTGTTGGAAATGAACATCATCAGTTAGGCAAAAAAAAAAATAAAAAAAAAATGTTCAAACAGAAACTGATACCATCGTTGGGCACTTCTGTTATCCAGGAGCTCGATCACTACAGTCTACATTGAGGTTTTACCGCCCAACAACCAGAGTCCACCCCGCTTCCCCCTCCTCACCTACAACCTAGAGATCAGCGAGGCCATGAGGATTGGAGCCATTCTCCTCAATCTGCAAGTAAGTTGCAAATTCACATCCCCAGTGTATGATGCAGGTTCTTGCATCATAAGACACAGAAGTGTCCAAATACTGCTATAGTTTGTCCAGGTTAGACTTGACTGAGAGCATAGACTTCACTGGTAGCGTATTTTGCTTTCATATTGTGTTATGCTTATGCGTCCTATCTCTTTCCCTGTCATGTTCTTCTGTAGGCTGATAGCATTATCTGGTTCTGGTGTCATTTTATTCTTCTTCCAGGCAACAGACAGAGAAAACGATCCAATCACGTATCAAATTGTGAGCGGAGATTCCCAGAATGTCTTCAACCTCTCTCGAACGTGAGTGTAAAAAATTTGTTCTCCGGCTTTATCTACTTGTTTGCAAGTTAAGTTGTAACTTAATCTAGTCTTTAAAAAAACGTATTTGTATGTGCTTTTCTGAAAGAATCCTATTCATGAGCAAAGATAAAATAATTCACTGCACTTTAATATATTTTCTTTTGATTTTGTTTCTTTGATAAGCAAAATACAACATACAAAGACAACTTATGGTTCCTGTGGTTTTAAGAAAGCCTAATTTCATGGTGCATGCCTAGTTGATGCTTTCAATTATAAAAATTTGAGAACAAAATAGAAATATGATTCAGAGAAATATTTTCTTTTTTGCTACTGAAAGAAGACGGTATCAAAGGGAAGAAAGTTGGACAAATTTAGTCAGAATCTAGCTAATGACGCAGCAAGCCAATGCAGAATACCTTGTTTTTGGGGGAAGAAATTAATTTAGTCAGATTTAAAATATGCTTACATATGTTTACTAAAAGCTAAAGATACATTTTGTTGAAGAAAAGGTTCTGCCAGAGATGCATCATTCCAAATTCAACTTAGGAATCTCATAAGATGCAGAATTATAATTTTAGCTCATACTGGTTTAACCATCCCTCTGGCCTTACGCCAACCTCACACACACAGTGTATTAAGGGCAAAAAAAAAAATGTTTTATTTATTTCTGTTCTCACAAGGTTTGTGACACGTTCAGTGGAAGCAGCTGTCCACGGCTCTAAGGCAAAATGTGTCATTGGACCTTCGTACACCATTCCAGATAAAGACAGAGAGGGTGCTTACGAACAGGTCACAGCTGTGCCTCGATATCTCACCTCCTGTAGAAGATCTTCCCCTACAGCTAATCTGAAAACACACATCACTACATGGATGAATGTAGACTTTTCTGACAACACATCCTGCTGCTGTTTTAACTGCCCTGTGTACATTTGTGCACGATTTCGAGTTCAGTCTAATTTCTTTTATAGTAACACAAAAACTTAAACAGGAATATGTAACATCGCATTGCTGTTTACGACAGAAAAAGACTATCATTCGTGGTCTCTGCTAGAATATTGCAACAAGCAGATTATAACATCTGCTTGTTGTTCTCTTAAACATACGGCACCGTCTTCTGCTGAATGTGAAAACTGACACTTAGTGAGTCTGAAATTGAGTTTCAGTTTTGTGACTTATCTTGCTTGTCTTGCCTCCAGTAAAGCATTTTTGCCCCTGGGAACTCGCGCCGTCTGCATCAAGTCCAATATAGCATAGAGAGACATGATCTGAGCAGAAAGAAAGATCAACTGTTGGTGTGACTGAGGAGGATAGCCTCCGGACCACACCGCCGACACCCCAGACAATGCTGTTAATAGTGTCCCATACATCTGACAACATCTTTTCATTTATGGCGGCTGGGCAGAGGAGGCGGGATGTTATCGCACATGATCAGTGAACCTCTCAGACTCATTCCAATTGAGTGCAGTGCAGCTATCCAGCTTCAGTGAGGAATAAACTCCCCAGGTTGGCTTTTCTGCATTAATCATTTTGCCTGCTGCCATTATCACCCATCAAGATAATCGTTATCGTGATAATTTATAGGATATCGCCACTGAGCTCAAAGCGCAGGTTTCTACCCTTCTTTTCATATATTAGTGCCAGTCTGTAAAATTAATGTACCAGTTTTATTGTGTTTTTGCAAAGCTCTTTTTGCCCTCTTAAGTCAAGGATCATTGAGTGTGGGGAATATAAAACAGTTCTCTTCCCCTAACCTTGTGGCATCTGTTTAGAGGAATAGATAACATTGACAGAATTTCAGTAATTTGCCTGTCAGAGATGAAAATGAGGCACTGCAGTGTAATGGTGAGGGTCTGCAGAGGAATGGAGTGGTCAGGTTTTGCTTGGACTGCCTCGCCACAAGAGCTTTAAATCAGAAATGGGAAGGAGCTGGGGACAGTGGGGAATTGCTACGGGCATTAATTTAGCACCGAGTTCAGATGCATTCATCTTTCTTTCCGCTTTTCCTTCTGGCAGAGGCTCTCTTGAGTGCAGGAACAAAATTGTTGTCTCCGAGTTTGTGTGTGGCTTGACTTGCCCTTGTGTGTTTTGTGTGCAAACAGAGACACTTCAGTCTCATGCATAGGACTCCATCTACACTTTTTACTTGGAATGCCGGGGCCAAACTTTGTGGCACGAACGAGCAGGAGGGCCCGCTTTGTCTGAGAAACTCATTAGAAAGAAAATTGAAATCTTTTTATCTGTTGTCCTTTTGCCGTGGCCCTGAAGCATGGCTACCTGAAGGGAAAGAATAAGAGAGCAGTTAAGCTCCCACTTGTTCTTTACCCACAAAGGGTGTTCTATGATCAAAGACCATATTTTATAAACCTTGATTTAAATAAAATGTTTTGGATTCTCCTCTTCTTGACTCTTTGATACTGTATCAAAGGTAAAATATGTAATGAAGTTCTGTAAATGAATAAACTGCTCATGTTTTACAATAAAGTAATGGAGGGGAAAAAGTAAAAATTTAATGTGCTGTTCTCTAATATCTGCTTTGCCCTCTATCAACAGGATTGGCCTTTTACTTCTGGGCAAGCCTCTGGACAGAGAGATCACAGACCAGTACCGTCTGATTGTCACCGCTTCAGACGGTAACCCTGGAGGGGTGAGGCACAAATCTTTTCACGTATCAACTGGATTCATTTAGAGAGCTGCTCTCTTAAGGGAAACACAGAATAATAAAAGTGCTTGGGTAGGGATTTTGATCTAAAGGTTGTGATTTTCATCAAAATGCATTTTGTTGCATTAACTGTCCGAAGAAACTAAATTAGAGCCAAGGTTAAATAATAACATTCAGCTTTTTAATCCTATTTTGTTTTAATAATTTTTTTAAAGGGCGTCCCATTTATGGAGGCCCTAGTCCTCGACGTGGACGTCACACGTTCGAGTCCCGGCCTGGTGACCTTTGGTGCATGTCCTCCCGGTCTTTCACAACCCACTTTCCTGTCCCACGACTGTCAAACAAAGTCCACTTAAGCCAACAAAACTTTTAATTTAACAAAACAAATCATGTTCTGGCTGGCTGTGTGGGACTCAGAATTAATGTTTGAGTTGATCAAGTTTATTTTCACAAGCAGAGGGTCATGGCTTCCGTTCATTTATGGTGCTCCATGATGGATGGATGGATGGATGGATGGATGGATGGATGGATGGATGGATGGATGGATGGATGTGCATATATGTGTATAAAACTATTAGAATTTGTTCCATCTTAAATGACAGAGAAATGGATAAGAAAGGAGAAAACAACGGTAGAAAGGTGGGGAAAATTAACTAAGAGAAGAGAAATAAGCATAAAGAGAATACAAGTTAAGACCCTAGAAGTTTGCCTTGACACCTGCAGAGAGAGGAAAACAAACAAGATCGAGAAACCATAGCAACAACCAACACACTGACACTATTGAAAAGTACACCATACAATTTAATACAAGATATACTCAGTGGCAACCGCTGCTCAACGTGTGAATATATCTGGAAAAACACCTGAATCTAAACACCTGTGGGTGTGTATTTGGGAGTGTGTTTGTGTATAGAAGGTTCAGTTTTGGATGTGACACACACATGACTCCAGAGCCTTGGTGTCCGTTCACCACTGTCCACTTTATTGCTTTCAGGTTTTAAATTTCCAGTTACACATCGTTGCCACTACTGCTAGATGCAGTTGTGTATCACCAGTGGTACTTGTACCACCGTTTGAGTTCAGCAGGTCTGTTATTGGAGTGAAAAGTCTGATTGTGTTACTGCACTTAGAAACCAAGAACTAGGTTTCCATTTTTCATGCTGTGTTCATTCAGAGTATAAGAGAAGTCTTTTCAGTTTATTTAAATTAGAGACACATGACTCACCATTTTTTTATCTTTACAACTGGTAGAGAACATCAGTTCATTTCCTGCTAATTGTTGGATCTTAATACTGGCAGATGAAGACAGACATTAAACCTTTGAGAGTGTTAGAGCTGAAAAGTTTTTTTCTTTTTTTTTTTTTTCCAAGTTTAATTTCTCAGTGTTTACTTAGTAATGTTTGTATATGTTAGATTGTTTTTTTTATGCCCACCTGCTTACCTGACTTCAGATTTTGTTTTTCACTATTTCATACCTTTAGTTGTTCATGGCTTAGTTCATTTTATTTGAATGCCCTATTTCTTTTAAAAGATCCTACTAAAAGTTTTATACTGTATTATTTTTTCATAATATAGCCGTGAGTCCGCATTTAAACTAGCAGAATCAAAATTAGAATATTTACTTAACCATAACCATAATGTATAAGTTGCAGTGTAAAATTTGCACAAAGTTGAGACCTGCTCATTTAAAATAAAATAAAAAATAGACAAGTAGGCTCTTAACAGGACATCTCAGCCTTGAGAAAGAAAAGACATCAACAAACATTGATGCTGCCTGCAGTTTCTCCCTTTGAGAGCTGATAATCATGTAAACTGTCTTAATTTAATTAGACTTCACCTCAATTGGCTCACTTTTCAGCAGCTGCCTTCATTCCAGGCAGAGGTGAAAGGCACTTTCCCTTTTAAGATGCAGTGTATGATGGGCAATGAACATTAGCTGATGAGCTGTCACAAGAGTGATGTTGATTGCTGACCCCTCACCTTCACACTCGTAACTTATTGGCAGGCATAGTGCATCGGACTCTATGTTCCTGCGTTTATGTGATACGTCACAGAGGGAGAGAGGCACAGTAGGACGGCGCCTTGGTAAGAGTGAAAATAGGAGGTAATTGAGGTTCACGTAGGTTGATGCGTCAATTCCCAGTGTGGATTTACAGTCTAAATGTTGTGCGCACAGCTATATAAAGATTTTTTTTTTTTTTCTGTTGCACAAAATCTTTCTCAGAGTGTATTATCGTTTGATTTGTGTAGGTTCTATGTCACAGCTAGAGAGTAATCCTGTTACAACAGCAAGAAAATTAAATGAGAGGGGAGAAAAGGCTTGTGGGAGCGTGGAGGTGAGGAACTCATTCAGTGCTGCCATTTTGGCCAGAAACACATAAAGGATCAGAAGTGCAACGTTGTATTTTTTTATAGATTTTTTTTTACCTATGTTTTGCTTTATATACTTTTTTTGTGCAAATAGACATTGCGAAGTTTAGGTGCCACAAGGAGGTCAAAAGTGAATTATATTTCTTAACATCTCAGATCTTGAATTTGCATGCAGGCAACATTGCTTCTTCAAAGTAAAGGGTGATGGATCTGAATTTTGATATTTAATAGCAATTACATGAGTTTTCGCCTCATATCAAAAATCAGCAGCCGTAATCTCCACTAAGCTGTTTCCTTGCTCTCTGAAAGTTTAAATAATTGATGCCCCTGATGCAGGTGGTGCGCAGACGGCAACGATCAAACGTTCACTGAATACTTTCATGCAGTTTGCCTTATTTGTGTTGTAAATATAAAGTGTCGATCAATGAACAGAAATTTTTTGATCACATTAAGAACACTGCAATCCACTGATAAGAGACCATATTCTGCAAATGTTCTTTTTATTCTGACCATTGATTGGCTGGTCCAATACTGACTCAATCTATAAACACATCAATCCTTGACATGTAGTTTCACACGCTTTTTTTGAGTAAACCTTTTTGATGCATAAATTCTGTTAGTCTTTTATGTTGAGTTAGATTTGAAACTATGACATCATTCTGCATGGTTTGTTTGTGTTATTGTCCTTACAAATTTAAATGCTAGGCTGCAAAGAAAAACAGAAGGAGAAGCTTGATGAATCCATCTCTAGTAAAAGATCTTGGTATCCCATCATGTGGCATTTTTCTCTTCAAATTGATTTATTAATTAAAAAAGAAAACTTCCCAGTGACTGGGGGTGTGACAAAACTCTTAACTCAGATTATATTAGTTTTCAAATGAGAATTTCTTATATAAAGGAAAACAACTATCCAAACTAACCTGGTTCCATGTAAAAGCATTTCAAACCGGACTTAAGTATTGAGTTTCACAAGGCTACACCAATACTTTTTTTTGTTAAGTATATACTCACTAACAAATATACTTCAATGATTTTCTGACCACTCCAGTGCCAATAAAGTTAAGTAAACTCACGGTTAGGAACAAACAAAATGACCAAAACTATAAGCCTCCATATGTGTGTGTGTGTGCGTGTGTGTGTGTGTGTGTGTGTGCGTGTGTGTGCGTGTGTGTGTGTGTGTGTGTGTGCACGCAAAAAGGAAAGAAGAAAGCAAGCACTTGTTTGTGACATTTTTCCTTTCTATCAGCTAGTTTTGCACAAAACAAATTGTCCTTTTTTAACAGATTTCTAATTTTGTACTCTCCTCCGACTTTAGTGAAAACTACCAAGCTGACTTAGGTCCCAAAAATTCACCCTGGCAAGTTGGATCGCTCCTGGCGAGAGCGAGTACCAGACTTCTAATAGTCTGGTTGTATCAGTCGTTGCTAAACAACGTTTCTGGTCAAGATTATCTCTTAAAAGCGAATGTCTCAGCAATCACCTCTGTACCTATCAGATAGCTGATTCAGAAGATTAGACATCAAAGAGCCTCATCTATCTAAAGTTGAATCAAAAATCACATCTCATTAACCCAATTCAAGTCCAATGGGTTGTGACGATTTTCTTTCTTCTTTGTCACAGGTAAGTCCAACCACAGTTGGGAGTTGACCTTAATTTGCCAAATGCTCTCTTTGAAATGAAAAATGATTTGATCTTATCACAACAACAACAGCGTCCTGCATTCATTCACATTGTCTTTTCCTTTGGAAGTGAAGACACTCATGTAAACAACCTCAACATTCCCTCGGCGTGTCTTTTATAGATGTTACAGTGCCAATGATAATTAACAACAAAGAAAAACAATAACAAAGGATTCCCCTACGATAGCGTGAGGAGGCTCACGATAACTATACCATGTGACAATCGTCCCGTTTCGCAAGAAAGCTTCAAACAGCTAATCTCTCGCAGGTATTTTCACCCACTGGGGCCACGCCGCAATCACACATCTTTCCATCCCCAAAGAAATGCAGTCCATACTCTTATTTGCAGGCATATCTGCCCTGCAACAATGCAGCTTCTGCATATGGTGCCATTTTCTGTGTTGATTTATTGAAGCACCACAGGGGTTTGAACTTTGTCCCTATATGAAGGTCATAAGCTATACACTTGTCCTCAGAGGCTCTGCTAATGAGTGGTGCAGTGGGGAATTGGTTTAGCCAAGTGAGCTATGGGATCAAAAAACCCACAGAAACACTAATTGAAAACAGATGGCAAGATACAAATGTAATTTGATTCACTGTAATCAATGTGGTGAGAAAAAACACAGATTGTTGTTATGCGATCATCTAATGTACTAAAAGCACAGTTAATAATTTAATCAATATTTTAAAATGTTGCTTTATTCTCAGACTGCTTGCAGCCTGAGAATAAATATAAAAGCATCTTTCTCTTTTAATCAAAACCCAAAGGTAATTCAATTCTTTCTTTGGCCCAAGCTAAAATACATGAGTAAATTCAATGTTAAAAATGTCCAGCCATTTTTTTTATCAACAAACAGCAATATTTTGGATGTCTTTTTGCAAATGGTGTTGTTTTTAACATTAAATTTCAAACCATGTATTTACATGGAGTGTATAAAAACATACATCTATTTCTATGACTAATATCATACTAAATATTTAGATTTTTAGGTCATTTGAACTACCCAAATTATTTGTACTTGGCTATAACATTTTGCACAGTTGATGAAAGAATAATTTACATAATTTGAGTTAAATCAAAGCACACCTAAAACATTGTTTTTTTGTTTTGTTTTTTTTTCTTTTTGTGTGACAGTGTAGAAAAAAACAACAGAAATTAGCCAAGACATCAGATTGTCTATCTGATTTGGATTTTATCCTCAGATCTAGTAGATCTTTTGGCAGGAGGATAATGATGCCACCACATCTGAAGTAGACGTTACCATATATTCAGAATGAATATTTTTTTCTTTAGAACATGAAACCAAGCAGTAGTGATTCCAAGATTCATTCTTTCAACCAATAAGCAACTTATGGAAGCATTTGAAATGAATGAATCTTTTTCAGCCAGTAATAAAAAAAATAAAATATCGTAAATGAGACAAAGATGTGAGACAGCTGGACTAATCTGTGAAACAGAATGAGTTTAAAACAATTGATTTTATTTAATTTTGCTCTCTCTCTCTCTCTCTCTCTCTCGCTAAGAATATGTAGAAAGGCAGAAAACACAGGAGTAATTCTAAATCTGTAATTAAGCAACCTTTTGGGGGTGATTATTTTTACAAAATATAATCAAGTGTTCCACAGAACAGTTGGGCTCTTTTAATAGGAAGTGCTTGTTGTGCGATAAAATGTGGATCAGTTTGGCTTTGTGTTGATATGTTGTGTTATTATATCTCAGTTCTCAATCATCCCTCGAGCCATCATCTATACAAACTTATCATCTATGCAAACTTATCATCTATACAAACTTATCTTTGCAGGGTTGTGGGAGATGGGGTAAAGGTGGAGCTGGTGTCCATCACTAGCGGTCATTGGGCGAGAAGCAGGATACACCCTGGACATTTTACCAGTTCATCACAGGGCAACACATAGACTCTGTCATATGTTCTGTCTCTCCTAACCCTAAACAAACAATCAAATTAAATTTATTTCCTGCTTTAAAAAACAACATTGTGAGTTGATAAAAAAATAATAAATCTGAAATCATATAATGTCTGAACGTTTTTTTTTTTTGTTTCTTTTTGATGGGGTCCTGTTTGCATAGTCTGTATGTAAAGTGATGAAGGGCGTACAATTTACTCTTCATTATTGTTCTACTGCTTTAGAATGGGGTAAGATGCTTTCTTTGAAGAAGTAATCCTCTCATTTTAATTTTTATTCCATACATGTTTTGGGATTTTTTCCATACCTAATCCAGTGCCCTAAAGACAGCCCATAGTCCAATGTTCAAATTGTTGCCAGCTGCATTAAACCAAAAGTATCTTGGAATGATTTAGATGGAACCTGTGAGCATTCAGTGTCTGAAAGTGAGTAAATCTTTTTCAACGTAGACCATTTGCGTAATGTATGTGAGATTGACGCATTATCTCATTGTTGCAACATCTCAGAGAGCTTTTTCGATAACAGTGGTGCAAATGGGCTCAGTTGCAACTATCTTGCCACCAACATGTCCATAACAAAACAACAACAAAATGCCCCTAATATTATGACTGCTTGATTTCACTGTTGCTTCACCTTATGCCAAATGCACAAGGTGATGCTGGAAGATGTTACACAACCGGAATGGAAAGCAGGTACTCAGAAGTGTGATAGGGTTATTAGTTTTTTTTTTCATTGTGTTTTTCACTCACTTTTCTTTTAAATCAGCATGTGAGAAACTCTTGAATCCCGGTGTTTCTTTTCCTTCCCGTTTTAGACGTCCACTGCTACCGTGAGCATAGTGGTGACTGATGTCAATGACAACGACCCAAAATTTAACATCACCCTCGGCACCAATTTTACTGTTCAAGAAGAACAAGTCAATCTGTTTGTTGGACAAGTCAGGGTAAGTGAAATGTTACTTAAATATGATAATTCTGTGTTTTAAAGTAGTAATATATTTTTCATTTTAACCACTACACAGCTACATTTCTGATACAGATTGCAACGTAAGCTATGACTTAGTTATTGTTGTCACTGTCCATTGAAAATTACCTGATTTTATTCAACACAGTTGACTCACAGTTCCCTCCCTGATGGCTGCCTCGGCTGAGCTGCCAAGTGTAGTCAGATTTTCTTATTACTCATGTAGATTAAAGGGCCTGAATTCTGTCAGTGGATTAATCAGGGCATTCAGATAGTTGACATTGTCTGCCAGCATATCCAATATGATCCAGAAGAAGAATACAAACCAACCTGTTGTTCTTGTTTTTATAACCGTTGTTGTTTAAAGAATCTACATTTGCAGAATAAGCACAAACATTCCTGTACTTATTAAAGCCCAGAACAAGTTGGCAAAGATATTTAGGTTACTATAGGATTTGACATTAGTTGTTTGTTAACTGGTCTCTCTTCTATTGCTTTCTATTACATACAAGGGTAAACAGATGTTCATGTCAGCAAGTTTTTAGTGTCTTCTGCAGTTTAGCTGCGTACACTGTTATATATTTATGAGTAAGCATTATGAGTTTATGAAGTGTGAAAGAGAACAAAAGGACACGTGAAAGAAACTTGGTGTTTGCAAGCGGTAAAGCTTTCTTGAGTCTCCCTTGCAAGTGTTTCCTCACAAATACAGCGAGCAGCTAGAAAGGGGCTTAGTCCAGTGCACAAACTCCCTTCGTCTTGCCCTGGTTTGAAAGCCTTTCTGAGTTGGCAACTCACCATCTTGAGCTGAGATTGTCACCAACTAGAAAAGTACATCAAAGTGCTCAACTCAGCGCCAGCCTACTCTCTGTGTTGCACTGGGAGGCTTCATGTACCTTCCTGAAGCCGATTGTGAAATTTGAAAGGTTTGATTTTACTTTTCGTACAGCATGTTTTTATTCACAAAATCCCAACTGAATGTAAGAACAATCAGTGTAAACAGCATGGATTTGGTGAACATGTAAAAAAAAAAAATGCAATTCTTCGAACATATTAAATTATGACAATGCAGATTGACGTGTTTATTTTCTGGTGGACAATTGTCTCTTATCATAGTTAGTTCATCAACAGATGTGCTGTTGATGAGCTGTTGTAATAAACTAAATTAAGCAATTTAAATAGATTAGTCTCATCTATTGAAACAGATTCACTCGTCTCTCAATTTCGACTGTGATTTGCACCTAAAGGATGAAGGGATTTTTAGATTTTCTCAAGAACGACTAATTATTACAGAGAGAAAAATACAATATTGTAAAGCTGCTTATCGAGAAAGAAACTGGAGGCTTTACTGTAATGACTAAAACTGCTAAAGAATCCAAATGTTATCAGAGTCAAAGTCTCTGTACTTTCTGGAAGTATCTATTAGTCTCTCACAAGCCTAAGGGAAAGTTATTTTATGGAAGAACCTTTCTAATGGTTTCAACCTCACTGTAACCTGAGAGGGAAAATGGCAATGTGTTTGAGAAAAAAAACAGGTGAAGCCTAAAGTTTCAGAGCCTCAGGACTGAGATCCAATACAAGTTTTTACGATGACCCAGAATACTAATATTCACTTTTCTTTTCTGAACTTAGTTGATCTCTTCAGTACCATTTTACAACCACTTAACTATTTTATCCTTCTCAAGCGGCTTGGCAAGCCAGAGGGTCTCTTTTAGGACGGGATAGTGGTGCTAGTTTACTTTTGGTACCTTTATGATGGATGTCCTGAAGGTTTCGCACCTTGGGTCATGTCAGAATCAGATTAACTAAACAAAGAAAGTGTTCTGAAGTATCAGAGCTACATTAAATAAAAAGAGCTCTCCTCAAAAATTAACACCTCACCGTATTGTATAATGCACATAACGTGGTGATCAGTCTTAGTTTTGATTTAATTGGACAAGTTTTCTTGCTGAGTCTCTCTAAAATCAGTAGTTTCTTGGCAACCAGAGCCTTTGTGAAGAGACGTTGTCGCGAGAGACTCAATAGCCAATAAACATGGATTATGGCGTAGCTGCAGGAACAGGTTGATGGAAGAAGACGCATATTAACAAATACGGATGTCTTTTATTGCATCTGATTGATGGCGTTTATTAAAAGTAGCGCCACATTAATGGTAGTTTTGATGTAAGCAAAAAATATAGATTTGTTTTGAGGAACCAGCTTAAAGAGAACTGCTTTAACGGCTGAACGCAAGGTTGATTTTGGGAAAATTATATAATCCAGAAAAGCTAGCTGAAGTGGGAAAGTTGAAAGCCCTCCTGGAAATGAAAGATCAACAGTAAGTGCTGTGGTGTTCTTTTCATTTTAAATAATTTATACTGGAGTAACAAACATCCCATCACTGAGTTACAGAGCACAAATAGGAACATTCTCTGGCGTCAGTGTTTTAAGATGGGAAAGAAATGGAAAAAAAAAAAAGTGATTTCTGTTACAAGGTCCAACTTGCTTCACTAATCCCACTTAACTGTGATCATGCAAGGTACATACCATGTGTATGGTTTCCCTCTGCTGAACTGTAATAACTAAAAGTACAACTGGCTCATACTTAAGCACTGGAAATACAGAAAATCTTATTTTCGTGCAAATCTGTGCTTCAGACAGATAAGAATACATTTTGTAATCCTACATAGCTTCTTTGAGCCTCATGATGGGTTCATTGCCTCACCTCAACCCATCTACAGCAGCATAATCCCTTTCATTTTTTAAATAAAGTTAAATTGACTTTTTTTTTAAAGTCCAATATAAATGTGTTCATATAAATAAGAAGCACTCAAAATATCTTTACATGTTGGAAATTGAGCACTTTTGCAGTACAACATAAACCAGAACTTGCCTTTAAATTTGTGTTAACTATTATTTCTGTGTCTGCCTCGAGTATATTTTAGTTTCCTTCTGGTTTATCTATCTTGAGGTAATCCTTTCATGGTGGAGAGTCATTCCTTCAGAGAGAGAGAGATGCTATTTTTCATGCAGGGAGCACAAATTTGCATTTTAAGACATCATGCTCATTGCACAGCATTTGAAGAGACCGTTCCCCTCGGGATGCAGCTTCTAAATAATCTTGACTTGTAGAGTTCATTTGTGAAGTGTGTCATTATGCTGCTAAGTGGTCGGATTTTGCCCTGAGGTAACATATAGAGCGTAAAGACGGTCTGCCCAGATCCCAGGATATAGGATTCATGACATAGCGTTGAACACACCTGAACCGGCCAGCATTTGCTAAAAGCTGTGAAACCTGATAGATTTTATTATTTTTTTTTGTTAACTGACAGTGTTACATGAATACCAAGCATTTCTCTCAGTTTCATCATTCCTTTCTGATAAGCTAAGAAGTGATCAGTAATTGCTAAGTGCCTTTTCCCAAGCCTGAGTAACTTCTTGAGATGAACATCTTGTGCCTAGCTGAACACATTTAACGCTCCTTTCAAAACAGGAGCCTCCAGCTCCCTATTGCGTGACATGCTAAGTGACCGTCCGAGTGACAGAAGAGCAAGTGGATGAGAAGCAAGAGTGTTGAAAATAAGCTACTATTTGTGTCCATTTAAGCGTTTTCTGTTAAAAACATGATGTTATGGTAAAAACCATCTGCCTTGAATTCACCTGCAGGGTTGGAGACATAATGGAGGCAGCCACGAGGCTCCAGGCAGCTGCCATGGGTTTGGATGACTGGAGTCTAAATACATAATGCTATTAAGTAGCTTAATGCTAGCCTTAAAGTGCTTTGGATTATTGTGACAGTAATTGGAACCAGTTCCCACCTGTTCTTTTTTTACACACACTTGAATAGATTAGCAAAAATTTGGCTACCACCGCTGACAGTCGTTGTTCTGGAACCGATAACTCATGCAACATTTAAACCCATTCTCCCTGCTCTCAGCAGGGGAGCCATAGACTCAGCAGCACTGACAACTGGTGGACAAATTCATAAGAGCTTGTGTCAGGATCGTCATAAAGGCATCATGTGAAATTCCACAGCAGTTTGACTTATGTTTTGTTGTTTTCTGGATAAACTCTGTTTGATGATTGAAACTGTGTCTAACGACCACCAGGTGTTTGTGCACACGAGGTGAACTTGACTAACTCCCCCAAAAGCAAAAAAAAAAAAGAAATCTTCCTAAAGCTTTTTTTTTTTTTTTTGTCAGAACAATATCTCCCAGGTGTAGAATCACCATGAACACTTTGAATGGGAAATGTTACTTTGGCCTCGGATAGTAAATAAGAAGCTGCTACATGGCTAAATCGAGTCAGCTCCTGGGCTGCACTTCCATTTATCCAGATGAACAACTCCTAAATGCGTCACTTAAACCTTAAAGGACGTATGGCACATTATTTCACAAACCTCCTCCTTTTGTGGCTACATTTCTTTTTTCTTTTTTTTTTTCTTTTTTTTTGATCTATGATGCCCCTTGCAATCTGTTATAGGAAAGTGCTAAACATGTAGAATAGAATGAGAAACTATGTAAATTCCTCTGCATGTCTGTATTACCTCTGAGTAGTAATGCAGACATTGTTTCTTTTGTTTTCAGCCACAAATCTCTTAACTTTCTCTGTGGTCATGTTTGACTCTGTTTCTTTATCGAATGTTTTATTCAGAAATAGATTATCAGTGATTTATTATTTTATTGCAAGGTTTACAAATCACACATTTGCTTGAGTTTCCATATCCAAGATGAGAAATGAGACTTAAACGTTGTTGTTTTGGCTCGGCTGCATCTCTGAAGCTTAAGGGGCTTTGTTGTTGAGAGCTTTGTAAATATGCAAGGCATCGAGACAAAGCCAAGCTCCAACAAATCATGTAATGGATCAAACTCAAACCCTGTCGCTGTTTGCATGAGGTGAAATATGTGTTCAGTTCGGTTTTAAAGCCTGTTAATCATCTGATAATTCTTTGTGAATATTTATCTTTTTGTTATTACTAGTGAATTTAAAAAACATTCAGTGTTTTCCACTGTTTATCAGAAATGTTTATTTTTGTGATGTTAAATTTTACAGAACAATACTTTTCTGTTAAGCTTTCCTCTGATTATTTGAGATCTGTTTTCCACTGTTTCTTTTCATGTTATTGCTGAGTTGCTAGTGCAATAAGCAGAGCTAATTATGGTCACTTTACTTCAAGAGTTTGCCAGCGCTCAAGTGTGTCTGTTTAAAAAAAAAAAAAAAAAAAAAAAAAAACAGAAATAAAAACTGGTGGTATCCTTAATTTTTTTTTTAAAATTATACCATTTTAAT
>NW_015114966.1:33611-53352 GCF_001443285.1 Poecilia latipinna
TTTTGGTCCCTTTTCTTCAAGAATTTGCCAGCGGCCAAGGGTTTTTTTTTAAAAAAAAAAAAAAAAAAAAAAAAACAGCAGTTACAACTGGTTGGCAGCTTAAAGTTTCTTGTAGAAATCCACTCATTTTAACATTGTTTGGTTTTCTTTCTCCTTAGGCCACTGACCCTGATGCAGGAGCCAACGGTCAGGTTTACTACCGGATTGTCAACTATCCTGACTTGTTTGTAATCAGTGCCAACGGAAGCATCTACACAAAACGACCTTTGGACAGAGAGTTAAGAGATCAGTATAGCCTCATAGTTGAGGCCTCAGATGGGGCGGTAGACCCTAGAAGAACCGCCTTGACGCTCTTAGTCCAGATTCTGGATATAGATGACAACAGCCCGGTCTTCTCACAGCAAGACTATGTGGTGAATGTACCTGAGAACAGCCCAGTGGGGACTGTGGTTCTGAAACTAAGTGTAAGTTTCTCTCATCAAAGTCACCATTTTCCCCTTCCTGTATCCAGAAGTAGCTTTCAGGCTGGTTATTCAGTGAGAAAATTGTCAAAATGGTAAAATCTGTAGCAACCAAATTACAGTTTTCTTGGACAGACACACTTTCTCTCTTACCACAGGCACTTTTTGACAGAACAAGACCTGAAGCGTTTTTTTTTTATTTTTTTTACTTGAGTCACATCCAAACTTCGGTAGATCCATCCTAACTGGCAAACATCAACACACACCACAAGATAAAATAAATAATAAAAAAGGAAAAAAAAAATTGAAGATGTTTGCATCTGGCCCTAACACTGTCGAACATCAACATAAATGTGTGTAGTGAGCTGAGGCATAGAGAAATCGTGCATGCATAGAGCAAACATTAGCAGGGGGTCGAATAATTGCTGGCATATCATGAATGACATCACCCAGACAGGGATATAGCAGGAGGTGGGGAGAGTGAGAAGGAGATGAAGGTAAAAAAGGCAAGGGACTTGAGTGACAGTGGCAGTGTGACGCCTTCATAAACTATACAATACCACCTTACCCCTGAACTAACACTGCTGGCAGGTTAGATACCCACTGGGCAAAGGGAAACCCAACCAGAGTCAAATATGTACCAAATTTGCATTAGCACTGGCAGCATTTTGTTATTTTTATCTATATAAAGATCCCTTCAGGTGTATACAAACTCCCATAACGCACAGAACTTCATCTGTCCATCCATTATGTTCTGCTTAACTACGGTCGGGTCTCAGGGGCAGCAAGCTAAGCAGAGAAACCCTGACTTCCTTTTCCCCAGCCACTTGGGCCAGCACCTCCAGGGTGTTCCCAGGTCAGCCAAGAAACTTATTCCCTCCTGCATGTTCTGGGGTTTCCTGAGGGTCTTCCCGCCCCCCACCCCCTCAGTGGGATGTGCCTGGAACACCTCACCAAGGAGGAATCCAGGAGGCACCATAACCAGGTGTCTGAGCCACCTAAACTGGCTCTTCTCAATGTGGAAAAGCAGCGACTTTACACTGAGCTCTTTCTGGATGACCAAGCTTCTCACCTTAAGGCAGTGGTGGTTAACTGATGTGAATATTTTTTGCAAGAAGTTGTACATATTATTGAGTGAATTACATCAAATCTAAATTCAAGGTTTAGTTTCTTTCGAATTTCAATGTTATCCATTTAGGATTTTTTCATAAAAATAATTAAATTAAGGGCACCGGTGCATTCACACTGCAGCCTGAAGTGATCCAATTCAGATTTTTTGGCAATTCCATTTTTTTTTTTTTTTCCAGGGCCGTTCACACTGCCAGTAAATGCGACCTGTATGCGTTCAGCAGTGCTAATGGGCAAACGACCTGAAAGTGTCCCGCATGCGCACACTAGAGGGCGCAATAGCGTCAGCGTTCTCAGTGTTCTGCCAACCGCCATAAAAAGAAGAAGTGCTCAGTGTTTGCGGAAGTAAACATGGAGGCTAACGGTGGAGCTTAGCTTACATATTTGAAGTTGTTGTCCGGCCAGAGAAACATATTAACAACTTAATCCTCATATAGTCCGTCATGGTTGTTGTTTTTCTTCCCGCTTGCGCGTATTAGGACGCAGAATACTGAGATTTGTTGAGAATCAATGACGTTCAGTTCGAATGAATGCGACCTGGACGTTAGGTCGCATTTGAATCAGATACGTATCAGATATGGGTCACATTCGAAAAAGAATCCGACCTGTGCTGTTCACACTGCCATGAAAAGATCGGATACAGGTCGCATTACGTCAAAAAAAATCGGAATTGGGTCACTTCAGGCTGCAGTGTGAACACACCTACCTGACTTCATTCTTATGGTTTTTATGGTGGCAGTGAAATCTGCTTGTAGATTATTATTTTTTTTTTCTTTAACCCTTGAAAATTTACACAGGTCTTAATGAAAGATGTAATTTAAGAAGTTTGACACAATACTATTTTGAAGTTATTGTTCTCCTGCCTAAATAAACTTATATTGCGAGTAAACATTTCCAATAAATCAAATTTGGCCCGGGTTTGAATAATTCCAATCCCTGCAGGCTTAATCTTATAATATATTGCATTAGCCTTTGGAAATTATATCTGCTTTGTGAGTTGGGATTTCACTCTTATGAACTTTAGCTTTCCTCAGAGGCTTAATTTAATGAGACCCTGATTAATGAATGATTGGGGTAATCCCTGGAGCTGCAAATTTTTAAATTAAAACACAACCCTAGATTTTTTTGAACATCCTGCTGTTTTTTTTATTTTTTTATTATTATTATTATTATTCATTTTTTCAACATACATCTCTCGTCTTCTAGAATCCTCATATCTCTGCTCCTCTTCATTCTTCTCGCAGGCTGTGGACGCAGATCTCTTCTCCAACATCACGTACCGCATCAAGACTGAGTCAGCCAGGCAGCTGTTCTCTCTTAACCCCATCACTGGGGAGCTAGCTGTGCTGCAGACCCTGGACTTCGAGGGTCTGGCAGCTATGGGCATGGGGACTTCTTACACCTTCCAGGTAGAAGCTGTCGACCAAGGAGCCCGAATGCCGCCGGGACAAGCTACCGTCACAGTTCGCATCACAGTAAGAGCCCAAAGACTGCCTGTGCAGCGCCTCCTCTCGGTTCTCTGTTCTTTGTACGCCACTACTCTCTCTCTCTCTACCCTCATTGTTGCTCTGGAGATGTGGCCTTGATAAGCAACTATGCAGTGAGTCATTAGCAAGGTTTCGCAGTCGTAGTATCTTTCAAAGGGCACAACACAGAGACCATAACGCCAAAGTGAATTGAAAACATTAAAGTATTGCAGCTGCGCTGTCATTGCGCTACATCTCTCACTGCAGTGGATGATTGAATTACCTTTGTAAAACACATTTTAGCCTGCTGACCTACTCACCCACACTGCAACACCACAGAAAAGAGCTTTGATGGATTGGTGTTTCTGCCTCGTATGCACTGCTATTCACGATCTGAATGACTCATTAGCTTTGTGACAGCAATTATGGCAGGCTTTGCAGAAGCTTGTCTTTTCTTTGCAGCCTTTTATAAGCTGAGCGAACAAAAGGATTGTGTAGTGAGACCGTGCATCTCTATTTAACAATGTGTATTTTTTATTTTCTTTTGCTCTGATTAGTTCTTCAAAATATGTGCACATTTACTGTATCTCTGCTCATGAATCCGGCCTTCCTCCTTAAGGTTTGCAGAATTAAGCTATGAGAAGGTTTTCTAACATGTCCTGATAAAAACACGCTTTGTCGCAATTATGTGCGCCGTCACCAAGGGTAAAGGAATGGCACAGGCATTGATACCAAACCAGTCTCTGCCATTTGAAATGACTAAGAATGAGTCTAATGGATTCAGTCTAGCCTCAAGGGGACTAAAGATTGAGTTGATTCCACTGATTTCACTCTCTTTTATATAACACCTCAAGAGAGTTATTTGAAGTAATTTCCGTATCTTTCCTTTTATGCTGTTGATGCTATCTCTTTACATTATATTACTAGCTGTGATGGATTTTCTGTTGCACCTGTCTTGCAGCTCTCAATGTTCCTTTTACTATTCTGTGCATCTCAGAAATGCTTGAGATTATACATTTGCACATGTTTATTACATTAAAAGATTTTCAGGGCAGTACAGGTAAGACAAACTCAATGTTCCACTGTTAAGTTTGTTGCTCAAAAATCAAGCGTTTTTGTTCAAAGCATAAATTTGATCCTGCAAAAAAAATAATAATTCCCAAAACAAACAAAACCTGCAAAAAAGATCAAAGCAAGAGACTGATGTTCATGGCTCTGACTCTTCAGAAGAGGAAATATCAAGACAAGGAAAAGTTTATGTACTTTAATAGGTTTAAATACTAACAAATGTTTGATTTTGCTCCTGAAGTTTTTCCTGCTTTCACGTGGCAAATCGTCTAGCGAGATGTTTATTTCCTAACTTTTTATGCAGTGTTTTGCACTGTTTTGTTTTATTTAATCTGAGACAGCTGATTAAAAGTGTTACATGTGTTATTACAATTTACCAAGACCTGGATACCACCTAAACTACCTTGACATTTAAATGTAATTGATTTCAATTGAAATCCATAGCTTTTCCTATAAAAAGTGAGAAGAAAATTGTATTTCTTTTCAGAGAGCGAGGGGTTTGCGTGGATGCACTGCACACAGGCCTGAAACGTCACTATGTAGGGTAGAAAATAAAAGCTTAAATTAATATTTGAACAGGCTTCCTAATCTAATTGGACAGCTGTTAATTTGTCTGGGCTGCTTGCCTTGGTGCAATTTGTGGAGCAGTATAAATCAGATCTGCAAAATTCTCCCATCTCATCTTCGTTGCTACTCCTTTTAACCTTCGATTTTGTTTAAGCTGTCTTAATTTTTATGCATTGACTTTTAGCAAACTACTGTCTTATTGCTGATATTTGAAAGTATATTTTCTCATTTAAAAAGCTCCAATCTGCCATTTTAATAGCAAGATTGGCTTCTTGGGTTTTTTTTTTTTTCATAGAACTAAGCCGTGAGAATTTGACTCTCTCTTAAACATTGCATCATTTGAACAAGCTGGTAAGAATAAAAACTTGATCTTCCTCCCATAATATTTAAACACTATATACTGAGAACACACTGTGTATATTCTTTAAAAGGAATCCAGTGGATAACTATCAAATTTGAATGTCACAATATGCTCTATTACACACCTGCCATTAAACACAGTTGTTTATGAAAATTTGCATTAATTTTAGATTTTAAAGTATAAAAATTTGTGTCAAATATGAGGGAAGAAATGAACTCATTTTGGTTTAATTTAAATTGTGAAATATGTCCATCCGTCCATCCATTTTCTTTACACCCTTGTCCCTTAGTGGGGTCAGGAGGGGGTGCTGGTGCCTATTTCCAGCTAACGTTCTGGGCGAGAGACACAGGACAAACAACCATGCACAGACACACCTAGGGACAATTTGGAGAGGCCAGTTAACCTGACAGCCATGTTTTTGGACTGTGGGAGGAAACCGGAGTACCCGGAGAAAACCCACGCATGCACAGGGAGAACATGCATTCTGGGGCCGGGAATCGAACCCAGAACCTTCTTGCTGCAAGGCAACAGCTGCGCCACTGTGCAGCCTGTGAAATAAGTATTTTTTGGAAAGAAAAATGCATCCTTTTCTTCTAAGTTTATGTTAGGGCTAGTTATGTATTTTGATTGGCTAAAAGTTCTTGTGTGTCTGTAATTTTCAACAAACTTTCCCCTCGCATTGCCGTTTCAGCACACTACTGGTTGCTCATTCACAAAAAAAATCCATGAAATCTAAAAGCATGTCGCCCATTACTGTTTTTGAGATAGTGCTGTTTCTGAAAGTACATCTGACTTGATAAAGTATTATGTCTGTTAAGCATCAGACTCTAAGCTAGCTAAGTGAACCAATGTTTTTTTTTTGTTTTTTTTTAGCCTGCTAATATCAGCTTGCTCTAATTCCATTTAAAAAACATAAAAAGCAGCAGAACAAGTAGTAATAATATCAAAACCTATTTCTACATTTATTATATGGTTATGCTATATTTAGCTCAAGTTTTTCAGCATCAGAAATATTTAACGCATTTTTATTTAAAGCTTTGTGTTGATGACATCTAACTGTGGTGTTTACTTTTTTTCACACAGTGAGATTCTCAAACTTGCTCTTTCCTAGTTGAACTGCTTACAAGCAATTTGTTGAGGTTTGAACGAGAGACTAATTCCGAGTTTTGTGCTGAAAAAAGAAATCTTGCTATTCCAGGACATGAATGACTTCTCACCTGTCTTCAGACAAGATCTGTACAAGGGCTTGGTGGCCCCCAACGCAGAGAAGGGAACAGTCATCACCACCGTTTTTGCTGAGGACCAAGATCCACCAGTGAGTGCAGATTAAAAAATGAGCCACACGACAAACTCACATTTGACACCACCTCAGTAGACATCCATCCATCCATCCATCCATCCATCCATCCATCCATCCATTCATCCATCCATCCATTCATTCATTCATTCATTCATTCATTCATTCATTTCCTTACACCCTTATCCCATTGTGGTTGGGATGGGGTGCTGGTGCCTACCTCCAGCTGTCAATAGGCGAGAGGCTGGGTACACCCTGGACAGGTCGCCAGTCCGTTGCAGTCTCTGTATACCGTCTAGGTGAAATTAATAAGAAGCAAAATCTTTCCTAGTGACTCCATACTGCTGTGAGAAAAAGAATCGTTTTCAGCTGCAGTATATTACACAAGTCATTTTCACAGTGTGTTCAAGACTGCAATCCTCTCAATGGAGATACAGAGCTGTGTGTATATTCACATGATCTTTGCGTGCATCTCTCCTTGTATGAGTCATCTACTATTTCTCAGATTGCTCAGTGACATGCCTTTCATCTCAAACTTTTCTTTTTTTTTATGTGGCAGTGCTACTTCTGATGTTTAAGTTTTTCACTTATTTGCTTTTTTTTTGTAGGCATCCTATGTTAAAAAGTTGAATGGAAAATGTCTTAAGCTCTAAGTTGGTTTCTCTGTAAAGTTGTGCATGACTGGACTCCTACGATATTAGTGGCCCTCCTGCTGGTGGGATCTCACCAAGGCTGAATA
This sequence comes from Poecilia latipinna, assembly GCF_001443285.1. Classification (NCBI taxonomy): domain Eukaryota; kingdom Metazoa; phylum Chordata; class Actinopteri; order Cyprinodontiformes; family Poeciliidae; genus Poecilia; species Poecilia latipinna. The sequence goes on from NW_015114966.1 coordinate 40,699, forward strand.
AGCCTGTATTCTCTCTACTGCACATGAACACCGAGGGAAGCGGATGGCTGTCAATTCTAGCTGTGGGTGGTAGAACATCTTCACAATGTCACCCTGGCTGTTGTACGTCTCACTTTATCTGGGAAGGAGGCTCTCCCTCCTGTTGTTCACCCTCGCCCAGTTGTTGAAAATCTCAAACTTTTCCTTTTTAAGTTGAACTTTGACATTGTTGCTGTTACCATTCTGAACCCCACAAGGGAAGTTTTTCACCGCGGTAAATATTCAATAGTGCTAAAGCCTGAAAAAAAAAAAAAAAAAACAAAGCCAGAAGCACAGTGACAGTATGAATGGTGTAATGGAGACGAGAGAAAAATGGTTTGACAACCCAGGTCCCCAAACTAACCCAGATTTTTGCTGGCCTGGATTTGGTCTTTAACTGACAGCATGACACACACAGACACCCTTGCTTTTTTAAAACACCAAACAAGACTGGCTCACACATTTGCACAGTGTGGTCATAAGCAAAACTGCACTCAGAAAGAAAGAGTGTCATAGTAATATGGTATATAAAAAGCAATAAATACTGAAGATTACCTCCTTTCTCATTGCCTGTACCTTGGAAGAGGTGGCACTTATGACTGTCTGAACAAGAGGTTTCCATGGAGACGAATATTCGTTTTTCCTCAGAACAAGATGTAAGGAATCTGCTGTTTTGTAGCCCAAAATGAAAGTCCTTTTTTTTCCTGTCTGTTGCAGAAGTGCATATTTACTATAATTGATTCTGGCAACTCTTGTATTCCCTGTAGTTTTTTTTTTTTTAGTCACAGATCTGATTAGTCAATAATCCATTTACAAATAAAATAACTAACTTAAGACATTCCACTCGCTCAGCTCTGGCCCCTCAGTTGCTTCAGATAAATACTTGTTTAAAATGTATTAAATTTGCCAGATCAACCCATAATTTCATTTTCTACTGGTTATTTGTGGTTGGGATGGAGCGTACTGTATCTGGGAGGAAACCTACACGTCCCTCTCCAGTGTGACATACCTCTGAGAGAGTCGGCCATCATCCTTTTAGCTGCTTGTCCATTACAGAGTCTTTCTCACGCTGCTTAACGTCTGGTTCGGTTCTACCCCAGTTTGCAGTGTTTACATTATGGACTGTTCCTCACTACTGAATGCTTCCTTCTGGGTCTGAATGGATAGGTCTTGAATAAGATTAGCTGTGAAATGATTGTTAATCAAGATCCATGATTAATCACAATCAAGGGTTATAGTAAAGTCCATATTGTCGCTGATGAATTGAATTGTTTGAATTGAAAGGGATGAATTTAAATTATTATTTTTTCTCTTTTATGTCTCTGATGAATAGCATAGTTAAGTGAATCAAAGTGAGGGTATATGCAGATGTTTGGTGAGGGGCAGGCTAATGGTGAATATAAGAGGCTAAGAGTTTTTTTGTTTTAAAGACAAGAACGTGGTGATGCTTTATGGCAGCTCCACACAGGAGAGGCAAAGAGCAGACCTGCTTTTTTTTGTTTGTTTTTTTTTGTCAGAATCCTTTTCATATTAATGAAAAAGTCAATTAAATAGTTTCATGAATTGTACACCTAGGAAAAACGATGTTTATACATTTCTGTGGCTCGAATCATAACATTATTTTTACGCCGCCTTTTTCCATTTTATTTTTTTTTTTTAACTTGTGAAGATTATTTTTGATATTGATAGAATGACCCATTGTGAGCCATGTTAACTTTTTACCTGTTTTTACAGGGCACTCCGGCCAGTTTTGTGCGCTACAGAGTGGACCAGGAAAGGTCTCCTTACAGCGGGAGCATCTTTGATGTAGAGCAGGAAACTGGCAGAATCATCACCAAGGTTAACCTCAATGAAGAGCCTAGCGTTACCTTTAAAGTAAGTTTCTACCTATATAACGTGCATGATAGATATGTATACATGCGTCATTTCGTACGTTTTACTCATATTGTCCTTGTGGTTGTCATGTTAACTGGAGCCTTCCCAGATATTGACACAGATATTCAGAAGGAGGTGCAGTGATGTATTGAGGAGTGGGAAGGAAAAAAAAAAAAAGTGCCATTTAAGAGGGCTCCTGTGGAATCCGAGTTGAGTCATAGTAGCTATATATAGCACAGAAGGAGAAGGCTGGGTTGGTTGTGTCGCAGGAACCCGTGTTGTCTTGACTTTAACAGTGTGATAGTGAAAAGTTAAAGCTGAAAAGAGATTGCTTTTCATTCTTCAGTTGTTGATAGAGCTTCACTAAAATGTATGAAATTGTGCTGATGTATTGTAAATTGGTAACATCTGCTAATATTAAAAAAAAAAAAAAAAAAAAAAACTCGAGTTTTTTTCACACCACCATCCCAGGTACTCGCATAAATCACCATCACTGCCAGGAGGTGACCTTGCCTGAACTGTCTGCTTTTATCATTCCTGATCAGTGTTTCGTCACCAGTGGAAACTCGATTACACGGTCAATAGGGTCTGACATTAAAAAAAGTATAAAATTCAGTCACTCCAATAAAATGAAGTTTTATGTTTCTTTCTTGACATTAGTTCCTTAAGCCATATGATTTTGTCCCCTTCAAACGATATGATATGCACCCAGAAGCATTGCTTAATCTTATATTAATCTTATCTTATTCTAATAAATTTGTATGTCAATTAATTTTGGTTGAGTTAATTCAAAACAAACTCCATGGAGCAGCAAAAAAAAAAAAAAAAAAAAAATCAGATTTAAAGCCCAGTTTTACAGTCTAGTTCTGCTCAGCTGCTTCTAATGTGCTATAGTGCAAATCATTCCAAATATAACCAGTACACTCAATTTCAATAATTTAGCAGCCATAAAAGTGCCAATTTGTGAAAATGTTTCTCTAAAATGGCCAAATGCTTTAATTGAATCCCCTGGTCCAAACATGTGCAGGATGGGTGATGACATTGAAGAGATTTTTAATTGGAACAAAGCTCTGGTAGAAATGGAGTCGACGAGGGCAGCCAAATTCCTCAACCAGCTGGGTGGTCAGTGGGCAGAAATGAGACACAAAGTACAAGAAATCCACCAGATCATAAATGCTACTTTCTATTTTACGTTTGAAAATCCATACACAATTTGGATGATTTCATGTCAGATTTAAAATATAGTTGTTGTTTTATAGGACATAATGACAGTAATCAGGATAAGCACAAAAACTGATTCTCTGATTAGCAACTCTTTTTTTTTTTTAGATAGAACTATTTCAAACATCAGTTTGTCAATCAGCTGCAGTGCTGCAGATTGTTTTTCGTTATTAATGTGTCTGTCTTTCTGTTTATTTTGTTTCATCTCTTTGTTTTTAGTGGGTTTTTTTTTTCAAAAGTTCTACGTCTATTCTTTCTACTTATCTCTCTCACTCCGCTGGCTCACTCTCTAAGCCCCGTTTGCACAGCCTCTGAATGTAGATCAGCACAATCAGACTTTCCCTGTATTAGTTTTGCAAGGTTTTGCTACCATGTCTTTATTAAGATGCCGAACATGTCTACCAAAAAACACCTGGCAAGAACTTCAAAAGAGGAGTTAGAGAGAGAGACGCAGTATGGCTTGGTGTTGTGATAATTGTGTGTTTGCGCTTTCATGAGTATATCGTTCTGATGTCTCTTTGTAGCTGTTTGTGATTGCCTTTGATAACGGGGAGCCGGTGAAGTCAAACAGTACTTTGGTGGAGATCACTGTCCTTCAGCCCTCTCTCATCCCGATCTTCACTGAGGAAGAGTATACGTGAGTATCACTGACATGCTGTTGATGCAGCTGACTGCTCCTGTACACGCTCACACCTTGGAGCAGCTTTGGATGTGCTGCTAGACAAAGGGGGGGGAGGGGGGGGGGGTAGCTGACAGCGATTAGAAAGAGTGGAAAAGAACAGCTTATTTGATGTCCCGTCATCTTTTCTGCTTTTTTTGACAATCTGAACCATAATGACCTAATAAATTATATTGTATATTTTGATTTGCGCTACAATGATGGCACTTCTCCTCATGCATTTATTATGTTTAAGCAAATTCTAGCTCTCTGCATACGTCTTAATTGTTGTTTTCAGCTCTAGTATCTCAAATTTTATATGTATTTATATACCGGAGCAGACTTTCCATTTCAGCACCACTTTAATCCCCATTTGTTTCCATCACGGCAGATAACTGGGCTACACTCTCAGTCTGTAAAGAGCCACTTTTAAAAAAGATGAACTATTTAGATGGTTAAAATGGCAGAGAGAGAAGCAGATGAGGAAAATATTCTCCCCACTGCTCTCAAATGCAACACGCAGCTTTACTAGGCCATGGCTGGGTGGAGTTTTTCGCTAATGATGCTACTGAAGCTTGGGAGGATGCCGAAAAGCAATGTTTTATTAAATATAAACACATTATTAACAGGCCGGTTTAAGCTGCTTGGAAAAATATTGTGCGATGAAGCAATAGAGCTGATTCTTGTTCAGTATTATGTCATGCTGCCGTAGGTACTCCTCTGCAGAGATTTAGAGGATCCTTGCCAGACTTTAAAGCTTCCGAGGTCTCGTGGCAAAGTCATCTGGCGTGTAGTTAGTCATTAGGAGCTTAAAGTGCAGCTTACTTTAAGTGGATTGATTTAGTATCTTGTATGTTTAGAGTCCTGACAGACTCTCTTTTGTGTGCAAATTTAACGAGTCTCTCTGTCTATGCATGGAAGGGGTAATGTAAGTGCAGCTTAACCTGCCAACACGTCACTTGAGATGTTGCATCTTTTTTCACAGCTTTGTTTTCTTGTCCATGTTGCTGGTATTAGTTAAACTATGCCTTGTTGAAAGTGTGTGTATGTGTGACGTTTGTGTGCTTTTGTTGGGGTTTAAACAGTCTGTTATTAACATTTTGTGACATTAGAACCGCTTCAATGTATTTTAATGAGATTTGATGGAAGTGGAAAGAAAATGATATATGGTGCTCAAGAATTGCATAGATAAAGCCCTCTTTTCTCTGATATCCTTATTTAAAATCTAGTGCAGCCAGTTGCCTTAAGACATGACTTTCTCTGTAAACGGAGTTAATCTGTGTTTGATTTGGTGTCAGTTTAAATACAGCTGATCTTTGTAGGTATCTAAAGTTTGTTTTACGAGATAAGTGAACTGGGTGCTGCATGGCACAGTGGTTGGGGCGGACAGAGAATCTCCTAAGCACAGAGGCTGCAGACCCGACGCGGCCATTCCGACTTCAGCTTGGACCTTTTGCCCCATGTCTTTCCCCCCCTTCTCACTCTGCACCCTTAAATGTCTGAATACTGCTAAATAAAGGCCACGAGTGCAAAAAAAGTCTTCAAAAGAAGAAGATAATCGAACAAACCTCACCATGAAGCTCCATGACTACATTGAACAAATAAGGGACAAAGTTGTGGAAATGATAAAAGGTTATAATTAATTAAAACAATATCCTGAGGTATGAACATGTAGGAGTTTTTATTCTATCATCTGAAAATGAAAAGAATTGTGCACTACAGTAAACCTTTCAAGGCTTGCAGTTGAAGCTAATCATACAAGTAGCCAACCGGTTCTTGGTGAGACTGGAGGAGCTGCAGAGATTCACAGCTCAGGGGAGAGAATCTGTGCTCAGTGCAACAGGTAGGCACACACTCCTCGGATCTGACCTTAACGAGGAGTGCCAGGGAATAAACTATTTCTGGAAAGAAGTCTAAGAAATCATGTTTCCATGTTTCCACAAGCAGTGTTGGGGGGCAAACATGTGGAAGAAAGTTCCACATTTTTATTTCTTTTTCAAAGTGTAGGAAGCTGGTTGAAATGAAACGTAATTAAAACCTTAACATTATTATTCCAACCGTGCAGGTAGTGTACAGGTTCCAGTAAATACAAGTTTGTGGTTTTAACTTGACAAAGTTTTCAAAAAAGTGATAAGGACATATTTAAAAGGTGGTGTGCACCTCCATGCAGTTTTATTCAGTGATTAATACACCGGGACAGCAATGTAGCCATTGAAAAGCCATTGATTGACACTTTGAATGAGTGGCAAGGTTGAAACACTTTGCAAACCGGTTGCGAACTTTGGTCACACTGCCAAAGTTACCACACACAGTGGCAGGTCTACTGTAAATTATGAGCATGAAAGCATTAGCCAGGTGCTCAAGCCTCCCCTGCAGAACAAGCCTCTCTCCAGCGGAGAGCATACAATCTGCTTCCTTTGCGATTAACTGTCCACTCATTCCTCTCCTCCCAATCTCTAATGATTGTCTTCTCCCTTAAGAAACCTTTGCAACACAAATCACTTTTTAAATGTCCACAGAAGTTCTTGTCTGCCCCAGTTAGTTATAGCAGCAATCAGATAAGCTATGCCTATAGCTCTGGGGTACACAATTAAAACATCTCAACAGACCTTGGCTGACTTAATGATTTCTTCTCCTGCTTTATGGTTGCTCTTTCCCATCTGTCAGAGGGAAATTAGGTTCTCTAGTCATTGTTGGCTAAAACAAGTTACTAGTACTGTTGTTTTTTAAGCATTGTGTTGCTACTTGGTTTTTTTGTTTTGTTTTTAAATTATGGAACTAAACGTCTTGTATATATATTTTTTGCAGCATCACAGATGCATTAGATATTTGGCTAACCATCACAACACTGTCTTTTATAGTTTACACAAATCAAACATGATCAACAAAATTTGGCTTCTTTGACAAATAAATTACTTAAAATATTCTTGTGACGTCAAAGTGAAAACTGTTGTATAGAAAATAAAATAAAAACTACATAAAGATATTTAACATATAATAAGCGATTGGCTGATTTTAGTACCAGTTGGCTAGTGATTGGCTAGTAGTATCACAATGAGTTGGATGGAGATCACCTGAGCATGCCTGAAGTGATTGCATCATAAGCTTACCTGTGTCTGGACAGTTCATTCACTGGTTAATCAGAATTCCCAGCTGATATTGCAGCATGAAGACAAAAGAACTCTTCAAACAAATCAGAGAATGTTATTGAAAAGTATTAGTCAGGAGATGGATACAAAGTATATCTAAGGTACTTGACCTCCCCTGGAGTTCAGTTAAATTCCTTCATATTCCTTTCATGAAGAAAAGAAAGGGATATGGCAGATGCGTAAATCTGCCTGGATCAGGCCGCCCTCCCAAACTGAGTGACTGTGCAAGAAGGAGACGATAAAGTGAGTTGGTGGTTTCCTCAGCTCGTCTTTTTGCTAATCTCTGCCTCATTCCCTGAGGCTGCCTCAAATTAGCGTTTGCCCTTCCTACTCCTAGAGAATTTGTCAGGCCAAAGACCCTGACACTCAGACCTACGGCAGGATTGCGGGAGCTCTGGTGGAGTCATTGACATTTCAGTCCAAATGCAGGCCCATGTCCACTTTCCCAGTAGTTGTTTGGCAGCCATTAATTTTAACTACCCTCACTGAACATGTATAATGTTGGACATGGAGAATGCATTTAATACCTGTCCAACAGGAAATAAATATGATTTGGTGTATATCGGAGTAGGAGCAATTTTTAATTTTTTTTCTCTCTCGGATTGAACCAATCTTCCACATGTCACTCGCCTGGAGCCCTTCTCCCCTTCGGATGCTTGGTGAAGACTTTCCTGGAGCCCCAGAGAGCATCCTGGTGAACTTTACTGAAGCCTTTTGCTTTTTTCCAAGTCAGGAGCAGAATCCTTAAGGGAAGTCTTAAGCTTTGGTCTTAAAGCAAGCAAATGGACAGATATTTATCCTTCTGTGTAACTGGAGGTGGGGGGTTAGCTTGCTGTATAACACAGACCAGATATGCGAGTCCCTCCCTACCTTCAGTTGCTCTAAGGCTATGTTTTCTGGCCCGTTGTTACAAACCTGCTATCTGAGCAGTTTTTTGTGCTGCTTATCTCCCCTCAGCACTTCCCTTTCTGAATCTACTCTAAATCGCTCGAGACTTTTGCCTGACTGATTCCGAATGTCATTTTATGTTCCCCTCTCCTCGTTCCCTCTGTTCACTCACAGCCAAGCTTCCACGTCCCCTGAGCTTTTCTTCTCAGCCCATTACTATTTCGCTTTTTCTTCCCTTTGTGTTACTAGCCACTTGACAGTCAGAGGACCATCAGTTTTCTAAAGGGTGTGAATAAACAGGGATATATATATATATATATATATATAATGTCCACGTCATTGAAGTTAGCTTTGCTTGCTCTACTTAAATACGCATCAGTGTCAATATTTATTCTTGTAGTCATGCCAGTGAGTAATAAAATCATTGTTCCTATAATCCTGAGAGCTAAATGTTCTTTTAATTATCTGCCCCTGTGCCATTTCCCAATTCTGCATTTGAAAACACACACACACACACGCACACAAACCAAACAACAGATACAGGTGCATTTTCATAAATTAGAATATAATCAAAAATATAATTAATATATAAAAAAATCAGTTTTAAAAGCAAAAGTAGATAATGTAATTCAATTCACATAGAGTGATATATTTCAAGTGAGTATGTTAGAGATTTTATGAGTTTGACTTACAGCTTATATAAACTGACATGTCCCTTCCTCAGGAATTACAGTACAGAAACAAAAATGATTTTTAAGACATAAATACGATGTTATGGCCATGTTATGACGTATGTAACCATGTTGAAGGCTACTTATTTGACAGTAGTTGAACAGAAGTTATATAAGCTACCAAAGGTTAAGAGCAAATAATTTACTGTTCACCAAGTATAAGCTTATACTTGGTGAACAGTAAAGCCTGTTATTAAGATGCTTTTTGAATAAAATACATCTAATATTATCAATCCAGGATATTATATTGAAAAATTCCCTCAGAAATATCCATATAACATGAGAAATAGCCCAAATTTTAGCTAGACCGGATCAAAGGTTTTGTAGTAGTCAGTATATTACTCGATAAAAACATATTCTTAAAAAGCATTCCTGGATACTTTGGGAAGTAAACCGTAGCTAAGAATCATCTCCCAAATTTCAACACGGCTACGGTTCTTGCATAAATCAGCAGATGACATGCTTCCATGCTATGCATCTCATTTAGTGGCATTTTTAGCGATTTGCCAGCTGTTTATAAAAGTTATAGAGGTTCTCTGAGCCCACATATTTATGCTCACTGCCATGCATTTCAAAGCTGAGCTGTGAAAATTACACTGCATTCTCCCACACATTGGCTTTGTGCCTCACTGAAAATCTGCATTTAAATAAATCAACTTCTCTGTAATCTGTTTGTCGGTGAACATTTATCCTTTATTTCCTTCCTTTCTTTCTTTCTTGACTTGTTTTAGGGCATGGGGCTTCTCAATGTAACTGAAGGGCATGATTGATTATCAGCTGCAGGTTTGAATCTGCAGCATTGAGCCTTAAACATGTGAACTCCAGAGGCTTGCTGACCTTTTGCTCAAATCTGCTCAATAGACAGGCATCATGCAGCTGTCTAACTGACACAGAGTCATCATTGTACACATCCAAATATCAGATAAAGGTCAATGCAGAAAGACAGAGGAGACAAGCAGTGTAACCTATCATTAAGGACTCACCCTGGCTTTTTAGATAAGTGTTTGTAAATGTAATGTATGCACAATAGTGACAAATGTAATGCTTATATGGTCAGCTTTGTCTTATTATTATCATGCATGTTTTATATGAAATAAGCAAGAAAATGCACGGTGGCGCAGTAAGAAAGTCCTGGGATTTACTCCCAGCATGTTGTTGCTCCACATGGAGTTTACATGTTCTCCTGGTGAGTTAGCTCTCCAATAGTCTACAAGCATGTCTGTCCGGGCAATTGGTTACTCTAAGATTCTCTTAGTATATAGTGTATAGTTGCTTGTTCTGTGCGTCTCTGTGTTGCCCTGTGATGGACTGGTGACCTATCCAGGGAGTACCCTGCTTCCACTTCCCCCATAACCCCCAAAGGTGAGCACCAGGTCTCCTGTGACCCTCCAAGGACAAGTGCGTAATGGTTGGATGGCTATTATTTTTGTAAACCCTAAGCTAAATAATATTAGCATCAACATATGTAATATATAATTTAACGTGTACAGTAACCATGTACAGAAAGATAATGGATCTTAACTCTAACAGTAGGGAACAAAATAAAAATGGAAATCCAGTTACTGAGTATTGTTTTGATCTTCATTGTCGCACATTTGTTGGCATTAAGCACAGAAGAGGTCCTAGCATACCCGCAGAACTGCAAAGAGCGTTTAAACTTTCTCTTATTTTTAAAGTTATAGCACACCTTTAATCCACTGGGAAACGCTTAAGTAGGTTGTGACTCGGAAAACTAAGCTCTCTATAAAGAATTTTTCTTTCCATCAGCTTTTATAGAAACAGAAGCTGAAATGTTTTTTTTATTCAGATTTGTAATTATCGTTCATCATTTGAAAATTTGCTTTCAGGCAGAGACACACACCAGGGTGGCACATCGGCTTACTAACAAAACTTACAAAACAAGATTTGAATTCATCCATCTCGCTCACTGAATTGAACTGATGAATGCTGAACAACTGGGTAGCATAATAAACAAGTATTCATGACTTACCCTATGTGGTACAATGAAGTTTTTGTGCCATCTTGGCAATACACTTCATTCACGATGCACATCTGAATTTAGTGTATCTAAAAAAAAAAATAAAAAAAAAACTCATCAAGCACAGGAAGGTCACATCCGTCACTCTCATATTATGCTCATTGCTTGTTTTTCAGTCTGTCGTGCATTGCAACAAAGGAACCGAGGTATAAAGTGGAGTATGGTAGACACGGCAACAGCTGCCCCTGTGGTGTGTGTAACAAGGTTTATCCGCCTCTGCCTTGTCTCGTAAGCATCACTCTGCCATTGGCCCTGGGGCAGAGTGCTTGCTGACACATGTGAGCCGCCCGCACTTCTCAGCGGCATGTCATTCACTCTCTCATGTTGACACCGGGACCCTCTGCTGTCTATAGACATGTCAGGTTGCTCTTCTCTCTATGCCATTCTTCGTGCTCTAGATTAGTTGTTTTTTTGTTTTTTTTGTTGTTGTTGTTTCTTTCATCTCAATTGAAAAGTAACTTTGGCCCCACTTAGGAAAAAAAAAATAACAGGTTGGATTTAATAGAATTCCTCACCAATTGACCTTTGTAAAAAAAAAAAAAAAAAAAAAAATTGAAACTCCATTGTTTAAGCCATCTTTTATGCAAATATCTGGATGGCAGTAGAGCAACAATCTATCAAAGCAAGATTCTTCCACCTGTCAGTCTAAATCACCCAATTTATCTGTCCAAGGTCCTGTTTACATGTGGTTCCACTTTTACAATAATTGGCATACTTTAGTCATAATAATATCCACCTTGGCATTCCTCAGCAGTTTTCAACCCTCAGGCAGAGCCACTTTGTAGGAAGGTGATAACAGTGTTGCCTCCTCCTGGAATTCACATTGTGTCTGCTCCAGACTGCCTTCATTTTCTTCTTAAATTGAAAGATAACCCCTAAGATAAATCAGCATATCTCGCTTAGCGATGCTGCAGTATGTGTCTTAACAAAACAGACTCGTTCTTTAATCTGAGAAGACTGAAAACATTCGATCTTAAAGTTGTATCCCCTCGTTTTGCTATGTGAGAAGCCTCATTGAGGCAGACATTTCTCAGTAGTCTCACTCCGGGGGTCATTGCACCTCATTATTTTGTGTGGAAAGTGCAGAGACAGACATTTGTTGCACCTCCAAAGCAGCAAAAGTAGTAACTGTGATGAATCAATGTCTTTGATTTGCAACAAGCCACACTGGACACCACTGCTAACATCAAACTGCTGATGCTGCAGTATCTGTGTTTGGTCAATCCAAAAAGTATGGAAGGTTAAAAAGTATCTCAGTTTAGACGTCTGCATTTACAGTTGCTGTATTCTACGACCTTAATCGCTTAAGGTTAGATATGATCTTAGAAGCTGGTAAAGATCAGATCATTTACTTATTAACCCCATAACATCAGCATTCTGTGTCCTAGCACATTCATGGTATACAGGGGGGAAAAAAAAAAAAACTTGTGGTAGAGAAAGGTGCACAACCAATAGGTGTAACCACAACCTTTACTGGATTGTGAAGGAAATCCTATTTAGGAGTTTGGAAAGGATTTACGGTGTTGTAAAAGCGGAAGCAGTGCTTCGAAAGCCACCACACAGATGTTTTCCAGAGATAAACTAGAATAGTCACATTGTTTGAGTTGAGCCGCTAACCGGATGCAACATGAGGAGTTTCTTACCTGGTCTATGGAGAAAAAAGGACTGTATTGTGACTCAGTGTTTCAAAGTCCTCTTCCAGATGAAAGCAAATTTTTAATGTCACCTTAAGAAAAGACACGGACAGTGTGAGGTTTCTACAGTCAGTAATGATTGGGGGATTCATGTCATCGTCTAGTGTTTGTACACTGTGCTGCCATCTATTCCGACATTTTAGAGACATTCGAACTTTATGGAGATGTTGATTTCATTTTCCAACAGGCCTATTCCAATGTGTGAACACAAGTAATTTCTAAAATATATATATGTATATATAAATATATATATATATATATATATATATATATATATATATATATATATATATATATATATATTTTTTTTTTTTTTTTTTTTTTTTTCCCCCCCCCAATTTTCTACTTTTCTAAGGTCCCCCTACATTATAAACACGGACTG
>NW_015114966.1:56533-58404 GCF_001443285.1 Poecilia latipinna
TTCCCCCCTCCAATATTCTAATCTCTTAAGGTGCACCTACATTAGAATCAGGAAGTTTGGACATTGGCAGGAGTTTATCCTGTAAAGGTTTGAGTGTCTGCACTTCATACTTCACTCGCCTTGCCTGCTGGTGGTGGCCAGAGGGCACACTGATGCTGGCACATGGCAGCCTCGCCTCTGTCAGACTGCCCCAGGGCAGCTGTGGCTACAGTTTAGCAGCTCACCATCATCAGCGTGTCCATGTGTGCATGAACAGGTGAATGACTGAATGTTATGTAAATTGCTTTGGGGTCCTCGGGACTTGATAAAGTGCTACATAAGTACAAGTACAGGTCATTATGATTTTGTGCTCTTTCCAAAACAATGACACATTCCCTGCAGTTGCTGTGAACTATAGTAAACCTTGGAATTGAATTTGAAATTTGATATTATGTAAACACTGAATCATACTTTATATACAACAATGAGAGAATAAGCATAAGCGAAAAAAAAAAAAAAAAAGATATCACAACAGTGAGATGATGCCATCTTCAAATCGTTCCTCAACACCTACAGCTTTACCGTACCTCTATGGGAGCTGTAATTTCCATGAAGAACAGGGGAAATCATTTCAGCTTAAAATCAATATGCACCTTTTTGGACAGGTATGTATTGTATTAGACAGATATGTAATGTGGATGTTTTCGACAAGAAGATATTTGAGTAATATCTGTTTCTAACCAACTCTATAAATGTTACATTTAAAGAATTTCATGAATGAATTGGTAAATATATACTTGCTGTGTCAGCAATTTTCAGAATTAATGACTGAATGCATAAGTTTGTTCATTCATTAATAATCACGTAAGGAAAAATAATGCCGAAGGACAAATGAGTAGGCTGAATCCCAGTATACCTTATCCCTCTGCAATTTTTATTTATTTATTTATTTATTTTATTATTATTTTTTTTTGTATCTTTAAGTGAAAAACCTTAAGGTTTCTTGGGGGTTTACAGTTAAAATCTTCCATAATATGAAGACTTTATCACAGTGCCACAGCCACAAACTGGGAACGTTATCCTCCCCTAAGTATTTCACCATAAATAAGAGAAAGGAAAAAAAAACTACAAAAGAAGTGTTTCTTTTCTGCTCAGCTCTCTTTTTCGATCTGCTGCTCATGCCCTTGCACAGTCCTACTCTGGGGGAGAGAATGCTTTGCTTTATTATGCAGCTACTGTGTGATATACACAGAGATGTGGCACCACTTTAAGATTTGTTTATTTTTGTTTTGTTTTTCTTTTTTTTTTTTCTTTTTTACCTCAACCACATTTTGCTCAAAGAAAATGATTTAACTAATTATGCACCTGTGAGATAAACTGTGTTGATTGGCTTGATCTGCAGGATAAATGATGTTGCATGACAAAACCTATTAAAGTAAATGGAGAGTATTGGCACAGTAAGCGAACGTGTTACTCTTTCAAATGTTTTCTTTCATCTTGCAAAATTTTGCATTCATACTGGGAGTTGTCTGTTGTCAGTATTGTGTCATGTTTCTCGCTGTATGGCATTTTAATTGTGCATCTGATTGTTGTTGTTTAACCTTTGCTGTGTCTTTTACTCTTGGCTTCTTTCTAATGCAACTTACCTGTATAAGTCAAATTATTCTATGATTGCAGTCATGTCTTCTTATTTGCCTAAATTTATCAGTTGTTTATTTGATGTAATTTTGTATGATGTCATGTTATAGCTATATTCTTTCTCCATGTTAATAATCCCTTTTTTTTATGAAATGCGCAATTCCAATTTCTGTTCATGCACTGTTTCCAAATAAGATCCAGTTTTAAATAAACTGACATTATCTTGTGTGACCCAAACTATATATATATATATA
>NW_015114966.1:61896-75798 GCF_001443285.1 Poecilia latipinna
AGAAAATATACAACACTGACGCATAGTGCATACATTTTTGTTGGACACAACAACTGACCATTCAGTTATACTTTCTTCTACTTTCTTTATACTGATTTGACCAATGGCTGCCTTACTAGTTGTTTGATGTCTTTCCAGGTTTCTGCCAGTGAAAGAGCTGTCTCCAGTTGGCACTGCAGTGGGGACTATTTTAGCTGCTGCTATGAATCAAACCATCTTCTACTCCATTGTTGGAGGAAATGAACTAGGTATGGCCTACAGATCAAATACGGTGCAGGAAATGAAGACTAATTGAATTTTCTCTGGGTACAAGATACAAAAAGGCTTTTCCACACACTTCCTACCTGGGATTGTCTGTGACACAGACTGCGGCTTTGAAGAAAACTGCCTTTTATTTGTTATTTGATTAGAGAGAAACTCCCATCTTAGATGCAAAATTGTTTGTACTACCATATACTGAGAATGAGTTTTGTTTTTTGTTGTAAGGTGTCCCTGAGGAAAAAAAAATCCAACAGGATTTTTCTTAATATTGAAGGCGACAGAGTTTATATTAACTCCATCTTTGCATAGATATAGGAAATCACATTTCTGTTGCACTCAGACTTTAAATGGCTTGCTAAACTTGTTGGCAAAGAGAAGCAAAAATTATTTTACATTTGAAAAGTGACAAATATCAAATTCAATCAAAAGCAGAAATAAAAAGGAGGAAAACAACCCTCTTTTTTAATAGTCAACATGTTTTCTTGTTTGCAGGTCACTTTAAAGTGGACAGCAGCACAGGTGTCATCTCCATTGCCCAACCTCTGGACTATGAGAATATAACCAGCTTCGTTCTCAGGGTGCAGGCAGATTCTTTGGGAGTTGTTATGTCCAACCTGCGTGTGCCTTCTAAAAGTAAGAAATAACTTTTAAATATAGGTGTTTTACCATGGTTTTGTGATAGACTATAACAGTAAAATCATATTTGATTTAAATGTTCACTGCACGTTCTGACACAGAAAAGCAACATCTTCACATAACCAGATAGATTATTTGCTGTGTGAGTTTGTAAGTTTTTTTTGTTTTTTTTTACCTATTGTTTAAGATTAACTATAAAATGCCAGTGTGATTTAAAATGGGCAGCAATAGCAGAAACTACTGGAAAAGGTTTGTCTAATACATAATTATTATAACATATATCCATCTGTCCCTGCTTCAAATGTATTTTAATAGTATATTAATCGTCATTTGTTTTAATTTATGCTCTTCTTCTTTATATGGGGAATGTGTGAGATTATTCATAGAAAAAGAATATCTAATTAATTCATCTTGTGCTTTCTTTTTTCTTTTTCTTTTTCTTTAAGTGAAATATGCTTAAAAAATGTGTTTGTTCATTTAAGGGTTGTGCTTCCCATATTTCTGTTAAAATATAATTACTTAGTTTGGGTTGGTCCAAGTATATGAATTTAGAAATGGCCTTAATAGCCTAATCTATTAGTATTTTTATATTATCATTATTATTTAAGGCTATCATTTAAGGAAAACTCTCATATAATTCCCTTTCACAGACAGAGGCATATTTCAAATGGTTAATTTTGGTAGGTTTTTCGATCTAAGAAACTGGAAACCCAGTTCCTTAGATAATTTAAATGTATCATAAAACCATTGAAAAAGAAGAAAATTTTTAAAGCATAAATAAAATATCCTACGTTGTTCACCACCAAATCAGGAGAATAAAAAAACTGAAAAATGCTGCTATGTTTATAACAAATGTATAAAAAGTGTTTGTTTTTTTTTTTTCGTATACTCTTTTGTATTGAACTGCATCTGCAAGCTAACGACAGAATTTTTTATTCTAGAGTTCTAAATCTTTTCAGGCTCCACATGCGTTAAATTGTGGGTTTTACAGATTTCTCTATGTACTTCCACAAATACAAGTTTTAAATGCTATTGTGGATGTATTTGGTTTTGTTTGTAGCTGACAGAAGCTTTAGATAACACTTTCTCTGATATCATTACTACATCTAGGTTTTCATTAGGCTTGTTAATGCCCAGTTTATTGACATACAAGTTCCCTACGATGACAAATAATATGCTGCCTCCAAACCTGGTCAAGGAATAATCAATGGCCTGCTCTTCACGCCTCTCATCTTCTCACTCTGTGTGGCCCTCACATTGTAATGACAGTAATTACAAGTAAACAGTAGTCAGTCACAGAAACCATAAGAGGGCTCTTGTCTCACACATAAGGGAGAGTTTTTGAGTGGGTAGATGGATTTTTCTTTCCTCACTTGTAACCAATTACGGAGGCTTCACAATAAAGACCAGCTTTTATGATAATTGAGTTAGGTTGTACACCACTGGTGTACTTTTGGGTCAGTGAAACTATCTCACTTACCCAGAAGGGAGAGTACTCTGGGTATGTGATTGCTAGTCTTAGGACAAGTGCAGAGTTTATGTATGTAATACATTCTGTACACACACATTAATTTATCATAAGGTCAGAATGTAAGACAGCCATGCTTTGTAGATGGGAACACACCCTTTACTGCTCTCCTCTCTGAAGCGATCCTTTCTTTTAATGGGCCTGTTTTTTTTTTTTTCCCATGCATTTACGTTCTGAGTGTGTAAAAGAGAACTAGAGAAGGGCACTTGCTGTATTTATGTTTTAAAAGTCTCTGAGGAGTGTGGGCACTTTTAAAAACAGAGAGGGAGGAGAGATAAACTCATCCCCTTGAGCCCTGTCCATATGTGATTCACACTGTAGCCACTGTGTATGTAATTTAATGTGATGTGTTGGGGTTTCTTTCCAACTCCCTTGATGCATCCTTAGTTTCACTGCAGGATGACTTTACATTTTTGTGAAGAAAAAGAGGTCCTTGATATTGTATTTGTCCAACCGGCAGACCTGGAGGGATCGTATGAGTGCTGATGATTGCTTAAGAAAAATGCAAGCAATGACATATGTGAAGCTTCACTAAAAAGGCCATTGATTAATTTTACATTCTGTGTAGGATGTAATTGTTCTAATTAAGATTATCCAAAGCTTCAAATAATGGATTGATTTAGGGAGTCTTTCCCACATTTTTCTTTGTCAGAAAGCCTAAGACAGTAGGAGGGCTAATAAACTGATAGAGCTATAGTAAGGTTTAGATCACAGAATTTCAATGCGCTGAACGGCCCAGTCGAAGTCCAGGCCTAAAACCATTCGATAATCTGTATGAATTCTCCACCCAATCAGACTGACTTTGAGCTATTTTAAAAAGAACATATATAAAATCATTTCAGATAGTTATCATAGCCAATTAGAAATTATCTAAGAAAAGGTTGGCTTTTCATGTTTTGCTTTGTTTTTTTTTTGTTTTGTTTTTTTACATTTTTATAACAATTTAAAACCCGATAGAAATTGTTTCAGAAGTGACCATCCTTGAAAGTATGAAATAAAAAAAAGGTTTTCTTTAAAAAAAAAAGAAAAAAAAAGATACTTTTGTGTTATTTTCCATGAAGTAACACATTTCAGAGTAGTCTTGGGAACAGAAGAACTTTATTCATACTCTGATCTGACAGTTTCAAGGCCAGATTATGCAGCATCTGATTATCTACAGGCCACATGACTGAATAAGCTTCTGGCTGTTAAAGATGAAAGTTTCCCAACCGATCTTCTTTCTTTTCTTCTTTTTTTTTCATTTATAAATGCATGAGGGTTCAGCAAACTTGGCTTATTAGACTCTTGAAATACAGTGACTCGCTCAAATTGGTGTTTCTCACAGTACATGCCAAAGTTTTTTTGGTTTCACATTGCCTAAGAGAAATGGAAATTAGACCTGCATTTTTAGCTCAAGTGAAAGTCTATCCAGAACTTTATTTGTTCATTTATTTATTTACATTTATATCTTTGTTTTTTTTTGTTTTTTTTTTTTTGCTTTTTGCAGCCAACACTGCCAAGGTGTTTATTTATGTAGAGGATGAAAATGACCACCCGCCCGTCTTCTCCAGAAAGCTCTACATAGGTGGTGTGACTGAAGACACCAAGATTTTCAGCTCTGTTCTCAAAATAGTGGTAAGAAAATAGAAAATAAGTTATTTATTTATTTATTATTTATTTTTTGATGCAGTATATGTAGAGGGAATTGGCTGAACCTGGAGTGCCTGATTCCCTTCCCTGGCAGCCTTGGTGTGACAATTCATCCGATCGGCTTTACTCCGCACAGTTTGATCTGTTCCACGATCTCTGGTTACATCTCTTTGTCAGTTTTGCTCTGTTTGTTGTCTACTTTCATTCACATGCAGGTAAAATCTGCACATTGTCTTCAATATACAAAAATAGAAATATGTTGCAATATGTTGGCCATAAGTTTTTGTTACTGAGCTCCCCTGCGATATTTAACTTGTGAAGCTTTGGCCTTTCTCTAACTTACAGTGTAAGATAGAGCAAACTGATAAAACCAATTTTTAGATGATGCTTTCCAACTTTTCTCAAAGTGGCATTTCTATTTATTGTACAGATATAATAAAATATCTCTTGATAGTTACCATTTTAACTGAATATTTGTATTTTTCTCACTTGTATTGCTCCAGGGGCCATTACTAGCCTTCCTCTCACAGACGATGAAATAAACAAAAAAAATATAGATATCATTGACGGTTTTGATGCATTTGGGCTTAGCTGACAGAAGTGAAATCTTTGCTGCAAGAAAAATCCGATGTCTATACTCTGACAGGTTGTGACAGTGCTTTTATTGATCCACCCATCAATAAGATCCTTGCTTGGTACCTTCTCCAACAGGAAAACAAGCAGAAAAGTAAAACAAAAGTTCCTTTCTAAAACATTGTCACTTATCAAGAATTGTTTGTGATTGGGCAACAGTAAAACCCCAGACAACTACTCTGTAAAGTAATAATGTATAAACCCAAATGGTAGACATGGTTATTTAAACTTTCTATAAGAGTGTTTATTGCAGAAGTTTTCAAAGTATTTTGTTGAATGTTTGTATGTAGTATTGGAATAAAACAAAAAGGCAACTTCTTTTTGTCTTATTTAACTTGGAATGCACCAAAGTGTTTACTACCAAGTGTGGCAGTTCGTTATACGCCATACTTAAAAAACTGAGAGCTGTTTTCCCCATCCACTGGATGATATTTGAAGATAAAGGTTATGAAAAGAAAAGTTTACGTCTCCCTTTGCTCCACAGAAACACACAGGTATTGCAAGTGTTTTTTGAATGCATTTAATTATGTTTTTAAGGTTTAATTTTGGTAGTGCATACTTAAGATAATGAATGTTCAATAAAGCAGATAAATCTGTTCTTTGGTTAAAAAAGTATGTTTCCTTGGGAAACGTAATTTTGTTCAAAGACTAATCCGACTCGTGGCAATGCAAATTACTCTTTTGGGCTTCCCCTGTGACCGCCTGTTCCCGTGCCTTTTAAAACTGCGAATAGTTGTACTTAAGCATGAGAAGCTCCCAGGCTTATTTCATAAAAGTTCATTCTTTGGTGCTTGTAAAGAAGAACTAAGTGTATGCTAAACCTGAAGCACAGACTTCTAGTGCTCTACTTTAAGCACCTCACTGTGTGTCCATAACAATTTAAGGGATTTATCTCTCTATCCGTAATGTTGGCAAATGTAATTCATAAAAATGTATTCTGGTGAGAATATCTGACTGTATTGACTTTTGCACTTTCTTCAAGACTGCATCCAATACTGTGTACCCCCTCTGTTTCAAATTGCAAGACAAAAAAAAAAAAAAAAGAGAGGTTGCTGCAATTTATCAGTGTCACCACATACACAAACAAAAGACGCTTGTATCGGAGCTCAGTGGCTGATCAGATTTGCTCAGTCCTTGATAGTGAAAATTGAAATAAAATGTACATTTTAAACAACATATACATATACCCCCTGCTTTTTGGTGGGGGTTTTCTTTAGCTAAAAATGAGCTCATTGTTAGACTGCCTGACCAAACATTTTTGTTCAGTCCCCACACTCCCATTATCAAGCACACCAGGCTGCTGTTTTCTCTGAAAATATCACTCTGCTCTACCTCATCAAAACCAAGTGTCAGGCACATCGCAATAATTGGATGCATATAATGTCACTGGGGACAAATTTGGATTTGTTGCTTATAAATACCAGCACGATACTTTTCCACCGTGTCAATTGGACTTTTTCACAGTACATGTTAAATGTATTCCAGTAGGTAATGGGCAGGTATATTACTTATGGCTCTAGGCCACCTTGGCACATGCTTGGTATTTATTAAAAGCGAATTAGAGCACTTAGAGCAACATTGCCATTTGACCTCTTTTTTCTAAATATTATGTTGATCATTTTTAATTTCTTTTCCACTTTGTTACTGCTTGCTGCTTTTCTATTACAGGCCACTGATAAGGACACGGGGAACTTCAGCGCCATGGCATACCGCCTAATTATACCTCCCACAGCAGAGGGTCAGAACAGCTTTGTCATCGAGGCCTACACTGGAATCATTAAGTCAGCCATCATGTTTCGAAATATGCGAAGGTCCTACTTCAAGTTTGAAGTCATTGCCACTGATGACTATGGGAAAGGTTTCAGCAGCAGTGCTGAAGTGGTGGTGAGTATTCTGTTTAGAGGTTTTTGCAGTCTGCACTGCAAGTATGTACACATTGCTAAACACAATTTTCAAGGTGATTATGTACTCCTGGTTGTTGACTAACATGTCACCATTATAGTTGCAGCCTATTGATTTATTGTCAGAGCAGTTTACAAAGCAAACCGATGCATGAATTGTCAGATTTATTTTTTTCCTCAGTTCCTGTACAATGTGTAACTTTTGTTTTAGACAGCTGATTTGCTTGCCTGATATTTTATATGGGATTTTGATTAAATACTACTTAATTTCCCCATGTTATTAATAACTTGAGTCAAACTCAGACCAAAACTCTTTCATATCTTTATGGGTAGAATTTAAGAAAATGCTCTTTTAGCTATCATTGATGCTGTTTTCAATCACACTGTACATGACCAGAAATCACAGAACTTTCAGTCATAAATGATGCAGAACACAAACAATTCTTATCGAATATCAACCCTATTAAGTTTGTATTAAACAATCTTATAGACTTGTTCTACTTGAGGCATCACAAAATGTGCAGTTGAAAACATTAGAAGGCATCTCAGATTTTGTCAGGTAAAAGGGTGTTTGTTTCTCAGCCATGAGATCTGAAAACTCCCTGAAAGTCTTATTTTCAAAAGCCACATCAATATGCTGGAGAAAGTCCACAACTGGTTGCCAAAACAGATGCACACAAACAGTTTTACACAAAAAGAAAACATAACTATACATACCTTATTTTTACGAGAACACAAGCACACAATCCCATGCACTCACAAGAAAACATGTGTAGCTCAAAACCTTCAGAATTAGTTTGAAGACTTTAACTTTCTGCTATGAACTTAAAAAAAAAAAAACTATATAGTTATTGTGCTTAGTTTTGGAATTGCATTATGTGATAACATTGATATTTACAGTTTATTTTGGTTGGGTATATAGAATAAAGTTTTACTTGTGCTTCTGAGGAGTAGTGGCAACATATGTTATTCACAACAATCATTAAAAAGATTCAGGTGCTGGTTATGTGTAAAGGTGAAATTGGTTTACCTCGGTTAAAGCTGATCTGTTAGTATTACTGCTAACTTGTTAAAGGACATTTATCTTTTGCCTTAAAATGCTTATGCGGTGCATTATAGTTTAGTGAACCGCATCATTTGCAGAGGGCAAAAGCTCTCAATGTGTGGCCTTGGCCACTAGCTGATAATCTAATTAGTTATTTGTTTCAGTACAGAAATTAACTCAAAATTATATATGCATCTGCCTTGCTTTATGTTTGCCTTTTATTGAAATAATTTGCTCAAGCACCCGCTGTTTCTGTTCTGCTGTTCCCCAAATAAAATACAGTTTCTGTTTTTTGTTTTTTGGAGGAGGAGGGGGGTTTTGCCCTTACTCAGGGGAGGTTTTTTTGTTTTTTTCCGTTGCAGTGAAATATGTCTGGCTAACAGGTCTCTAATGAGACAGAAGGAGGGTCTGGGACATTGCCTGAATATGAGAGAGCGGCGAGTGCATAAGCATGGCACTCGTTAATTTTCAAGGGGAAACCTAATTTTCCAAGAGCCACATGGGAGATTTGGCTTCAGAGCACAGAGGCCATTGCCTATGCACTTAACTGTGGCATCAGAATTATAGACCTGCTAGGTTTGCCGCATGGCACCAATACAAGCAGGCAATTACCGGGTCTGACTTGCTGCATCAAAAGAATCATTTAAATGAGTCGGCCAAACTCACAGTGGGGTACATGAATAACTCGGCTAATCACAATTTATCTTGATTTCCTGTGGTCTTTTTAACTCGTGGTCTCATTTTTTTTTTCTGTCTCCCCACCTCCTTCTTCCTCTGTGCTCCACTCACTTTCTCAGGTTTCAGTAGTCAACGCATTAGACATGCAGGTCGTTGTCTCCTCTGTCCCTCCCTACTTAGTAGAAGAGAAGAAGGAGGAAATCATTAGGTAAGACATGAGTCAATCTTCAAATTTGAAAGTAAATACGTCAGTTTCACTTAAAAAGAGAAGCATGGTTGAGGGTATGCAGGACTATAAATTATGTGTGTGCTCATTCTCATGTTGTCTGAAGTAAACATATGTTAAATAATTACCCTACGCAATATTATACATATAAATGTACGTCTATGAATACTGTCAAATAGTACATTTTCTTGACCTGTATTATTTTTCACTCACTCCACGTTTCCTTCATTTGTGAACAAGAATATTCAGTTGCTCAATTCAAAATTTGAAACCCATAAATGTATGACGCAGGCTGTATATTTCAGGCTGTATTTCTGTTTTCTTTATTATTGTGATTTATAAGCTAACGAAAACCTCAAATTTAGTCCCTCTAAAACGTTACCACACCAGTATAGAATAACAGACAGTGATGCTCTGTAAAGAGGGTTAATCCATTAATAAAGAAGATAACTGTTCAGATTCATGCCTTTGTATATATTGATAGAGTTTAAGTTTATGCAACTGGGAGAATGCATTCCCAGTTGCTTTTTAGTGCTTGTAAGAGCCACCAAACAGTTATCACGGTGGAAGTGTCTTGACTGCAAAGGTTATGAACAATGTCAGAAAGTTGATGAAAGCCAACAGTGCAAATTCTACGAGATTTATGTCTCCAACCAAAATCATCCTTATGTTTGTCTAAAATAACTATTTTTTTTAATAGGTAGGCTTCATTGTTCCTCTGTTCATTAAATTGAACTTAATTTTTGGTTTTAGCATTCTAGAGCGTCATGTGCAGGACCAGATTCCCGGTGCCAAGGTGATCGTTGAGTCGATCGGGCCACGTCGCTACGGCGACGGCTTTGAGCTGGAGGACTACACCAAGTCAGATCTAATGGTGTATGCCATCGATCCACTGACAAACAGAGCCATTTCACGGCAGGAGCTCTTCAAGTAAGTGGGTGAAATTTGTCACAAGAGTTTGAGTAAACCGGTTGCCCAAATGCTCTTTGTGTAAATGAATCCTCAGGAATGTTGGGGTTTTTGGCTTAAACATAGATGTGTTTTGCCTGTAGCCTCCACTGACCTTTTGTCTTTTTCGAACAATGAAAATTTATTTCTCAGGTTCCTCTAGGCATTTTCTTTACAGGGATTTCCCTCTGTTACCTCTTTCTTGTTTCCTCACAGCCTTGATTATCCTGCAGGTGTACGATGTCTGTCAATATTGGAAGTCACAGTATGAAGAGGATCGAGTGAGGTCAAAGTAATATTAACTGAGAGTCTAGTGAAGAGTCATTCCCAATCTGTTGAACAACCTATCATTCCAGTACCTCAAAAGCCCCTTAAAGGACCTCAGAGCTGGGAAAACATAGCAGCGTTGAGCGCTGTGTTGCTAAGAGAGTGTCCTAAACCACAAAAAAGACCATCATTATAGCCAGGTGGGTGCAATATATTTTGCACAACAAAAACATAAAAGGGTAAAACTCAGAACTATGCTTGCACACACAGTTGCCATGTTCTGTATTCTGTATCTTTAATTTTAGTTTTGTAGACAGAATTCCCCACTTACTTCAATACATCTCTTCACTTTTCTGATGGAACAGCACATTAATACTACTGGGACTTATTTTAAACTCCTTATTTTCCATCTTACTCTTCTGGGTTTCCTTAGGCAGTAAACGTTTTAAACTAATGGGAATAATAAGGTGAGCCTAGTGCACTGTTTGACAACCAAGATTAATTGTAATGTATGTGGAATTGAATGGAAATTACTTTTTTTGTAAAATATCTTGAGATGAAATCTGTGTTTGAATGGTGCTGTAAATATATTGAGTAGATTTGAGTTTGTGCTATTTTATTCATTCTACACTTACAACAGTGAGCTCCTTCTATTGCTTTTGATGTTTAGCTTTGTACATATTTTTTTAGCTCTAATGAAATTCTCTTAGAACGAGAGTTCAGGTGGGTGTCGGATTATTTCTCTGTCTTGTAATCTTTGAAAGCTAACTGCATAGTTTCAGGAGATAGTAGAGGGAACCGCATGTAAATGTGTTTGTGAATGACTGAATGTAGTGTGAACTGCTTTGGGGTCCTCTGGATTTGATAAAATGCGATACACGTACAGACCATTTACCATTCGACTAGACACCATTTGAACTGTAAATAGTGGCCTCTGTCATGAATGATTCAGCTTTTTAATATCATTCACCTTTTTTCTGTAAAATCATACTTTAAGTGTGATGGCTGATTAAATATCGCATTAGTACATTTAAAAAGTAGTTTGTTTTTTTTTGGGTTTTTTTCCCCCAGATTCCTTGCATATACTGTTCTTATTTTGATGATTGTGTCTTACAGGCAACAAAACCCCAAATATCAGTGTCTCAAAAATGGAATATTGCATAAGATAATTGAAAAAGGTATATTTTAAAGTGAGGTATGATGTAAAGTTGACTGTTTTGACTTCATATCATGTTATAATCTTATTCCTTCATCATAAAGTTCTCTTTTATTCTTTAATGCATGTTTGAGAAATATTGACTCTCCCATCGCAACCGCAATTTTCCAATAGGACTAGTTCCAGGTCATGCTGGTACAGGAATTCAGGTTCAGGTAATCCAATAATGGTTAAATAAATTAATTGATAATAATAGAAATGTGTAAGATGATGAGCAACTTGGATCTTCTATCTGGTAATACTCTGTGGAACAAACAAGCAGGTAAGTAGTGTAGACAACAAACTTGGAAGATTGCAGAAGGAGGAAGAAAATCTTTACTTGGTAAAAGATGGTTTCCTGGGCACTCCTCTTTAGAGATTCCTTGGAGGAAAATCTGTGAGGCTATAATCAGCTTTCAGGTACATGAAACAAGTTTCAGTGCCAGAATTAGTGTAACTCACAGTACAGACAAGGAGCAGACACAAGACGGTGATAAAGAGCCTGAAAACAGACTTTCAGAATAAAAAAGAAAAAAAGAAACATGGGACAGGAATGCTTGAAGGCTTTGACTTGGATGAGGACAGACAATATTGCACTGAGTGACTGAGGACCAGGTGTTTAAATAGACTTTAAATAGTACTGGAAAGAGCAATGAACTAATCAGCAGGAGTGGGACAAACAGTGAAGCAGTACAAAACATGGCAGGGAACAGAAAAATCATGACAGATACAAGGCTGTGTGAACTGTGGACGTCAGAAAACACCAGCAGATGATGTGGCGTCCCAAAACATCACTGATGGTTAAAGTTTCAAGCTGGACTTCAGAGAACATGGATTCTGTGCCTTTCCAATATTTCTCCAGACCCTGGGACCTTGATTTTTTATTTTTTATTTTATTTTATTTTTTTTATGAATACAAACTTTATTTTCATCTGAAAAGAGTATTGTGGACTACTGAGAAACAGCACATTTCTTTTTCACACCTCTGATGTTGTCCCTCGTTCCGGCAAGGATTTGTTTCGGCTCTTGATCTGCTAGCTCCTACCTCATTCTCCCTTTATGAAGCTCCCTCAAATTCTTGAATGGATTTTGCCTGACTGATTATCCTCACTGTGTCTTTTCCTACCCCACTCAGATTTCTAATATGCTTGGATACAGCATTCTGTGAATGAAATAGTTCCTTTGCAATCTTATGACTTTCCTTCCTTGCCAAGGATACCAATTTCTGGACATGTCACATCAGCAGACTTCTAGATAATTGTGAAACCAACGGACCCAGACTAAAAGACCATTTAGAGGCTCAGAAAATCTTTGCAGGTTCTTCAGGCTAATTAGGTGATCAGGATTGTGACACTTTGAGTTCCAATATTTAACTTTTTCAGTGACTTTATAAAACCTTAGTCAAGTTTGACAGAAGCTTTGTCATTAAGAGTTTCAGCGACTAATATTTTATTCTAAGGTTTAAAGCATTTTGGAATTTTACAATATAATGTATAATGTCATCTTGTAGTAGACACACAGCATTTACACATGAAACTGTTTTTTAGATTCCTGCATAATTCATATTGATCAGTCTAATACTATTGATGTATATTTCTATGAATTCTTGTTGATTGTCATTCCTTTTTTTCATGCTGAAGGAAGCCACCCATCTTTCACCTTTGAGACAAAAAAAAAAAAGCCAAGTTCATTTAAACATTTTATAGCCGTGTACGATTTATAGATCTTTGATCTTTGAAAAATACATGTGTGCTTTTCACAATCCAAGGACCACTAGAGACAAGACAGGAGTTTGTGCCAAGTGAAGGGTATTACTTCTGTTTTGTAAGCTGCTTTTTTGGCATTTGCCAAACTATCAGTTGCAATGGCGGTGAAGCCAATAAAAAGAGATTGTAGCTAGTTTTAATACATTAGTGCTGTTTTATAAGCATCTCCTTCCTTTAAATACAGCCAGAAACCCATATATATTCAAAATGAAAAGCTATTTATGCATGCAACACATGTCTGACAGTGCTGAGGGGTAATTGCATGTTATATGGCTGTGACTTTGTCGCAGAAGGAGAAAGACGGTGTTGTTAGCGAGTGTTGTATTGCAGCCTGTCCCTGCTCCACCTTGAATGCAACACTCACAACCATTTCAGCTCTCTACAGGATTGATTGCCACAGACCAGTTAATGACCTTCATCTAGACTTATTTATCCACCTATGTAAAAAGAGAAATGACAGTAATTGGACCTGGCACCATGTGTGCTTCTTTGTGATGGAGGATGTTTGAAAGCTATTATCTTTTTGCTTCTTTAACAACATGATATTTCTACTACAATATAGGTGCTAATTTGGCTAATCTGGTGATTATAACCATGGATGTGAAATTCTGCTCATGTAAATACTTAAAAAATTTTTGTCTGATCAAATTCACAGTTAACTTTTTTGATATAATATTTTATGTCATTGATACGGACATTAAAATCTGATTTATTTATTTTTTTGTTCATTTCTAGAGGTGCATCAGTCATAATCATTTGCTCAATTTACAATTTCAAGTTTTTTAGAAAATTCTGATCTTCTAATATCAATGTTGACCATTCCTTATTTCTCTGTAACAACTGCATATATTGTGTCCCGTGTGGCTCAGTGGTAGATCAGCTGTTCTACCAGTGGTAGTTTGGAGCTCAGTGGGTTTGATTCCTTTACTTTATGTCTTCCCCTTTTCTTTCTGCCTTTCTTCCTGTCAAGCTATCAATCAGTAAATGGTCATTATCATTTTTATTAACACCAGAGACGATGTGCAGGATTGGAGGGTTGCGGTAAAGCATGGTTTAACTGACTTAAAATAAAGTCAGAATGATTGTAAATCTTACTCTTTTTTTTTTTTTTTTTTTTTTTTTTTTTTTTTGGTTTTTTTAAAAAATCTTTTTTTGTGGTTTTTTTTTAAAACCTGCGGGTTTTTCTTTT